>NC_039283.1:16309195-16372719 GCF_003368295.1 Carassius auratus
ATTTTTTCTATGTACATGGCCATGTGTTAAACTATATGTTTAAACGATGGAACTTATGATCGTAAACACCCCAGAACCCCAGTGCTCTGCCTGAAATTCTTTACTAAAATGAGTCAAAATCAGCCTTATCTACAGATTTATCATTACTAAGCTGAAAATACTCTGCCTTTATCAATTTTTTGCACTCTATTTACTGATTTACTTTCACATGCTTTGGTTTTCCTGTGTTGAGTTGGCTAAAAGGAATTTCCCCCTCAACGTAATCATGATAGGAAAATAGGGAACTATTGAATATACAGTAAGCCAGTCCTCTATAGTGTGTCCTTTCGGATGATATGGTGTATCAGTAATCCTCAAATACTGTTAAACTGAGAAGACTGTAGTTCTCATTCTAGTGAAGCTAATGGCTTTGGGTTGAAGCTGCAGTAGAACTGTCAGGAATCCACCACACACACATACTTGTTCATGCATCCTCATGGTGGACTTTCCATTGACTTCTGCTACCAAGCTAATAATATCCTCTCCATATTCCTACCTTCACAGAAAACTTTTTGCAGTTATAGACACTTAATCTGTTTTGTTTGGAGTATTGGCTGGTCTCCACAATGTAGCTGATTTCAGGTTTTATTGCCTTTGGGACATATGGTCCTACATTATAAACATGATTCTGCAATGCATTTTAAATGCAGGTGCAGGTGAGGATCATCTTACATTACCTTCTTCACTGTTTTCAGCCTTTGTAAACAGTCCTAACAACCATCCATACAGCTGACCAGAAATCTCCCTGTTGTGTTGCATCAGATTGAAGACATGTGAGGTTTGAATAAATCAAAAATTAGGGAGATGTCATGTCATGTCTTTCCTTTCTCTCTCTAAATTAGCTGTGGTCCAAATATGGACACCACTGTGAATCACGTTACACCAGGTGTAAATTGCATCAGACTGGAGAATGTGGTTCAGCGTTTGTATTGTGTTCATATGTTCTTGAGTTAACATTTGTTAGTAATTAGCTTCAGTGGAAGAGAAAAGATAAAGGTATGCAATATGGGAAAAGTTATTAGGAAACCATATCATCTCATCACACTTGATAAGCACTTGATAAGCAATAATATCTTCTGAACCAATGCTTTAAGTGGGCCGGTACGCACCGGTACTCAGTACCGCCATTTCCAAATATAGCCCTTCACAATGCAAGCTTCCTAATTCATCCCACCGAGAGCAGAGACTACATTACATTACATTACTACATTACATTACATGTAGTGTCTACAGTCCCACTGTACAAAAATTTCATCCAACATACTTTGATCAAAATCAAAATCTCTTTGAGTTTAGCAATGCCACCTTATTTCAGTATGCAGGCTCATAAGGTTATGATTTCAAGGCCAAGAGATTAAGGATTACAATGAAGTTGGAAATCAAGAATCATAAATAAATATTTGGCAAGACATTACTATTATGACTATTATACTTTGTTTACACATTTATTGAAAAGGGTCATAGCAGACATACATTCACCAAAAAAAAGGATAAAGGAGGCAAGTCAAACAAGAGGACTCTTCTGATATGTAAGATGTGTTATTGTTTGCTGTCATGGCCAACCACCCCTCCCCCCCTTTCAAAAACTGGTCACACCCAGCCCCAATCCCACATGGGTGACTATAATGTTACAAATCTTGCATGCAAGTCTCTGAAATGTAAAATGCTAAAATGCTTTTGCGACATATCAGATAGGGGAATCAGTTTAGTTTTTTGCACATGTATTTATTTTAATCAATATTCATTGTTCAAGATTATATTTTTTCCAGCAACCACTAACTTTAACCTCTTCCTCAAATTCAGACCATTGCATTTTAAGTAGCCTTGGGTTTTGGAAAGGCACCATATAAATAAAAATTTGTATTATTATTAAGAAGTTAAGATGTGTGTGTGGGGAGGGGGGTAAGTTGTAGAATAAATACATAGACTTAACATATATATAGCCGACTTAAGTATGTAGTTACATACATTTTAGGGACCAAGATGGTAAAGATGGTAAAATCAGAATTTTTTGACAATATGAAGACATTTGATCAAGCCCCACAATGATAATAGTTTATAAAGCATCCAACATTATGCTTAAATAAAAACAAAAAACACAAGTTTCCTTAGGGGGAAAAATCAGCACAGTATAAGAACCATTAGTCATTATAATGCTGTGATACAAGTTAAAGTTTGTGAGTGATCTGGCATGCATGGTTTGTGAGGACACAATGTGAACATGAATGAACATTCTTCCTATGTCATCACAAACCAAACGACTTAAAACATACTAGACAGTGTATTTTATTTTAGTAATATTAGTATTTTTTGAAATTCAAAATAATAACAGTAGGTTTCCATTAGTGTTCGTGTTAGCAGATATAGCCTAAGTTTAATACAATATAAAAACCATCATGCATATGGAGAGTCGACTGTATGTTTGAGTGTGTGTGTGTGTGTGTGTGTGTGTGTGTGTGTGTGTGTGTGTGTGTGTGTGTGTGTGTGTGTTCACTTTCAGAATTGTCACATGCCTTATAAATTTATTTCGATCTTTGTTGGCCTTTGAACTAAAATACTTATGTATTGTGTATACAATATGTGTAGGCTACTATTGTGTATACATCAAATAAACAAGAAAAAATGCATAGACAAGAAAATCTGCTAAGTAGAGGCAAATCCACGTCATGTGTGACATTAAAGAAAAAGGTACAACCGGTGCTTGACATTAACTCCTGCCAACCCGCCAGATTGCACTTTCAGCACGGGCGTGTATACAGTAGGCTACTGGCCACTTTGGGGGGTCAAATCAGGGTTTACGCTGTCAAATCCTCAAAAGGTCCTCACTGCAGCATGTAGCACGATGACGTCAATGGATCAAATCCAATAGGCCTAGATTGGATGTTTAACGAGTATCTGCAATATTGGACTTTAATGCGAATATACGCAACATGCTGTCATTGAAGCTAGTATTTAAAGTAAATTAAACTGTATTTACGAGATACTGGTGTTTCATATGCTTTTACAAATTATATTATACTGTGATTCTAAACTATAGTCTATTCAACCTTTATTTAAGCAACAATGTCGTAGTTTAGAATGAAAGTTGATGTAAGCTGTTTTTTATGTATTATTTTTATTTGTTTTAGAAATAAAACTCTAGGCTACTAATTACAGTTTGTTTGTTCTTTATAAATGGCGTGTAACTATTGTCTTTACCCCCCCCCCCCCCCCCCCCCCCCTTATATAGTCTTATATTTCTGTTAATAATTCGTTCATGAAGCGTTTTTTTTTTTCGTTCTCACTTTCTGTGCGTGAGAGTAGGCTATACAAGTTATAGGCCTACTTTTTATACCATATAAAAAATAAAAATAAGAAAAACAATCCTGTCAGTCAGGGTTTTGTATAGCAAGTTAATCACATGTCCAACAAATAAATACACACACGGTCGGGGACAAGGCATATTAACACAAAGATGGCCATTTGTGAAATCCCTGGAGATAGATATACCTAGATATAGCTACCTCTGATAATATATCTTAATATATATTATCTTTTTACAGTGCAACGTCTTCATATTAATCATGTTACAGTGCTTGTTGTAATTATAATAATGGACACAGCACGGATGTGCATCCTGGCGATATCATATAAAATGCAGGCTATTTAAAAAAAAAAAAAAAGAATGAATAAATAAATAAATCTTTGAAGTAGCAAGGGTTTTTGACCCACATTAGCCTAGCCTACTACACGATGACCTATTAGCCTACATTACATTTCGTACAGACGAAAACATCGCGGATGAAACCTATGGGATGAATTTAGACATTCAAGTTTTTACATTGTAATGTAGGCTAATAGGTCATCGTGTAGTAATGTGGGTCAAAAACCCTTGCTACGTGTAACTGCGTTAGACTTCACTTAGAAGTTCATCTCTTCATCATTTAGAAGTGGCTGTGGATAAAATCATATGCAAAAAGATAAAACTTAATAAAAAAATATGAAGTTATATGAGACCTACTACAGCGCATGGACGTTCAATTCACAATGATGTGCAGGCTTAGGCTAATAATAGTCACGGTGTGAAAGTCCAGCTACTGCTGCAGGGGGAACTTGCAAAAAGACGCCAGGAGTCAGTCTCACGCTGCTACCAGGAAGTATTTACACGCAGAAATGTTTTCACTTGACTTTAAAATGACAAGAAATGCAACTTTTCTTGGTAAGTTCTTTGATTATTACTCATTAGTTTTACATCCATGTGTAGCCTACCAACTTTCCATCTGCAGTTCTGGTTTTAATTGTTTTGAGCAGGTGATTTAGCTCGTCGAATGATCTGGAAATTAATCTACGGTATGCTGTATGTCTACAAATAGTTATTGTGATATAAACGTGCAATCACACTGCGAGATAGGCTATAAAGTTACATTGACAATAAATAAAGTGACAGTATCTTTATTTCTTTACTCCGGGATGGAAACGGTCCGCTAACGTTAATTACACTGTTTTGGCATCCAACATGTCACGATATAATTACATATTTTAACTGAAAGTTGCGTTTTGCATTCAGTATATTTGATTTGGTCTTCAGCTATTTTTACCGTGCATCGACAAATTTGGGATATTTTCGGGAATTCCCCTCCGCCTTTCAGATAAGCTCACGAAAACTGTCTGTAACGTTATTATTGTAGCTTTGCAGAGACTTATTAGAAGACTAACAAATTTAAGGGATTACATTTTGATTTGATTAAACTATGGATTAAGCTAATGAGACCCCTTTTCACTAATGGTAGATTAATTCACACTTTCAATGCTTTGTAGAAATCAAACAATTTATTAATTAATGGTTTGTGGGCAAGGATAACTTGGTCACTTCCTGTTGATTAAAAAAAATATGATGCAATAGTAGTTTGTGATGTGACTGAGGTCAAGCCAGCCGCCAAGTAGAAAAGCACGGTCAATCTAACGTTAGCCGCCACGTTATTTCCTGGGTTGCGTATAAACTGCGTATTACGGTAATACCGTCTGAGAACTGATCTGAATGGAGTGCTCTTCCAGCGAACTCTACTTTTTCCCCCAACACACAGTCCGTTACTGTCTGATGCTGAATACCAAAATAAAAAGCCTCTAATACTCATATTACAAAATAAGAACAATAATATATGTTTGCTGCATCTATACATTTGAAAAGCTATACAAATAAAAGTTCTAGAATGCACAGACTGGTTCCACATCAGACAGACAGTACAGTGTCAGCTTCATGCTACTGCATCTACTTTCAAATATCTATAAAAATAAAAGTTATAGATTGCACAGACCACTTTCACCTCAGATTGAGAGTACACCTTACCACAATCTCAGCTGCATCGTTTCAGGACAGTCTGATATGGAATTACAAAATAAGAGCATCCCAAATTTCATAAATAAGATGCTGCATCTCTACTTTCAAAAATGTATATTTAAAAAAGTTATAGATTGCACAGACTACTTTCACCTCATATTGAGAGTGCACCTTGCCACAATGTCAGATGCATCGTTTCAGGACAGTCTGATGTGTAATTACAAAATAAAAGCCTCTCAAATCTCATAAATGGGATGCTGCATCTCTATTTTCAAAAATCTATAAAAACAAACGTTATAGATTGCACAGGCCACTTTCACCTCAGATTGAGAGTACACCTTGCCACAATGTCAGCTGCATCGTTTCAGGACAGTCTGATGTGGAATTACAAAATAAGAGCCTCCCAAATCTCATAAACAAGCTTCTGCATCTCTACTTTTAAAAATCTATAAAAACAAACGTTATAGATTGCACAGACCACTTTCACCTCGGATTGAGAGTACACCTTGCCACAATGTCAGCTGCATCGTTTCAGGACTGTCTGATGTGTAATTACAAAATAAGAGCCCCCCAAATATCATAAATGAGATGCTGCATCTCTACATTCAAAAATCTATAAAAAATAAAAGTTATTGATTGCACAGGCCACTTTCACCTCAGATTGAGAGTACACCTTGCCACAATGTCAGCTGCATCGTTTCAGGACAGTCTGATGTGTAATTACAAAATAAAAGCCTCCCACATCTAAAAAAAACTGCTGCATCTCTACTTTCAAAAATGTATATTAAAAAAAAGTTATAGATTGCACAGGCCACTTTCACCTCAGATTGAGCGTACACCTTGCCACAATATCAGATGCATCGTTTCAGGACGGTCTGATGTGAGATTACAAAATAAGAGCCTCCCAAATCTCATAAATAGGATGCTGCATCTCTATATTCAAAAATCTATAAAAATCTAAGTTATAGATTGCACAGGCCACTTTCACCTCAGATTGAGAGTTCACCTTACCACAATGTCAGCTGCATCGTTTCAAGACAGTCTGATGTGGAATTACAAAATAAGAGCCTCCCAAATCTCATAAACAAGCTTCTGCATCTCTACTATTTTCAAAAATCTATAAAAACAAACATTATAGATTGCACAGACCACTTTCACCTCAGATTGAGAGTACACCTTGCCACAATGTCAGATGCATCGTTTCAGGACGGTCTGATGTTGAATTACAAAATAAGAGCCTCAAAAATCTCATAAATGGGATGCTGCATCTTTATTTTCAAAAATCTATAAAAATCTAAGTTATAGATTGCACAGGCCACTTTCACCTCAGATTGAGAGTACACCTTGCCACAATGTCAGATGCATTGTTTCAGGACGGTCTGATGTGAGATTACAAAATAAGAGCCTCCCAAATCTCATAAATGGGATGCTGGATCTCTATTTTCAAAAATCTTTAAAAATCTAAGTTATAGATTGCACAGGCCACTTTCACCTCAGATTGAGAGTACACCTTGCCACAATGTCAGATGCATTGTTTCAGTACGGTCTGATGCGAGATTACAAAATAAGAGCCTCCCAAATCTCATAAATAGGATGCTGCATCCCTATATTCAATAATCTATAAAAATCTAAGTTATAGATTGCACAGGCCACTTTCACCTCAGATTGAGAGTTCACCTTGCCACAATGTCAGCTGCATCGTTTCAGGATGGTCTGATGTTGAATTACAAAATAAGAGCCTCACAAATCTCATAAATGGGATGCTGCATCTCTATATTCAAAAATCTATAAAAATCTAAATTATAGATTGCACAGGCCACTTTCACCTCAGATTGAGAGTACACCTCGCCACAATGTCAGATGCATCGTTTCAGGACGGTCTGATGTGGAATTACAAAATAAGAGCCTCCCAAATCTCTTAAACAAGCTTCTGCATCTCTACTTTCAAAAATCTATAAAAACAAACATTATAGATTGCACAGACCACTTTCACCTCAGATTGAGCGTACACCTCGCCACAATGTCAGATGCATGGTTTCAGGACGGTCTGATGTGAGATTACAAAATAAGAGCCTCCCAAATCTCATAAATGGGATGCTGCATCTCTATTTTCAAAAATCTTTAAAAATCTAAGTTATAGATTGCACAGGCCACTTTCACCTCAGATTGAGCGTACACCTTGCCACAATATCAGATGCATCGTTTCAGGACGGTCTGATGTGAGATTACAAAATAAGAGCCTCCCAAATCTCATAAATAGGATGCTGCATCCCTATATTCAAAAATCTATAAAAATCTAAGTTATAGATTGCACAGGCCACTTTCACCTCAGATTGAGAGTACACCTTGCCACAATGTCAGCTGCATCGTTTCAGGACAGTCTGATGTGGAATTACAAAATAAGAGCCTCCCAAATCTCATAAACAAGCTTCTGCATCTACTTTCAAAAATCTATAAAAACAAACGTTATAGATTGCACAGACCACTTTCACCTCAGATTGAGAGTACACCTTGCCATAATGTCAGATGCATCGTTTCAGGACGGTCTGATGTTGAATTACAAAATAAGAGCCTCAAAAATCTCATAAATGGGATGCTGCATCTTTATTTTCAAAAATCTATAAAAACAAAGTTATAGATTGCACAGGCCACTTTCACCTCAGATTGAGAGTACACCTTGCCACAATGTCAGATGCATTGTTTCAGGACGGTCTGATGCGAGATTAAAAAATAAGAGCCTCCCAAATCTCATAAATAGGATGCTGCATCCCTATATTCAATAATCTATAAAAATCTAAGTTATAGATTGCACAGGCCACTTTCACCTCAGATTGAGAGTTCACCTTACCACAATGTCAGCTGCATCGTTTCAGGACAGTCTGATGTGGAATTACAAAATAAGAGCCTCTCAAATCTCTTAAACAAGCTTCTGCATCTCTACTACTTTCAAAAATCTATAAAAACAAACGTTATAGATTGCACAGACCACTTTCACCTCAGATTGAGAGTACACCTTGCCACAATGTCAGATGCATCGTTTCAGGATGGTCTGATGTTGAATTACAAAATAAGAGCCTCACAAATCTAATAAATGGGATGCTGCATCTCTATTTTCAAAAATCTATAAAAACAAACGTTATAGATTGCACAGGCCACTTTCACCTCAGATTGAGAGTACACCTTGCCACAATGTCAGCTGCATCGTTTCAGGACAGTCTGATGTGGAATTACAAAATAACAGCCTCCCAAATGAGGGGAAAGTGGCCTGTGCAATCAATATTTTTTTTAAATATATAATTTCGAAAGTAGAGATGCTGCAGCTTATTTTTGAGATTTGGGAGGCTGTTATTTTGTAATTACACATCAGACTGTCCTGAAACGATGCAGCTGACATTGTGGCAAGGTGTACTCTCAATCTGAGGTGAAAGTGCTCTGTGCAATCTAGAACTTAGATTTTTATAGATTTTTGAATATAGGGATGCAGCATCCTATTTATGAGATTTGGGAGGCTCTTATTTTGTAATCTCACATCAGACCGTCCTGGAACAATGCATCTGACATTGTGGCGAGGTGTACTCTCAATCTGAGGTGAAAGTGGCCTGTGCAATCTATAACTTAGATTTATATAGATTTTTGAATATAGAGATGCAGCATCCCATTTATGAGATTTGGGAGGCTCTTATTTTGTAATCTCACATCAGACCGTCCTGGAACAATGCATCTGACATTGTGGCGAGGTGTACTCTCAATCTGAGGTGAAAGTGGCCTGTGCAATCTATAACTTAGATTTATATAGATTTTTGAATATAGAGATGCAGCATCCCATTTATGAGATTTGGGAGGCTCTTATTTTGTAATCTCACATCAGACCGTCCTGAAACAATGCATCTGACATTGTGGCAAGGTGTACTCTCAATCTGAGGTGAAAGTGGCCTGTGCAATCTAGAACTTAGATTTTTATAGATTTTTGAAAATAGAGATGCAGCATCTCATTTATGAGATTTGGGAGGCTCTTATTTTTGAAAGTAGATTCAGCAGCATGCAGCTGACACTGTACTTTCTGTCTGTGCATTCTAGAACTTTTATTTGTATAGCTTTTCGAATGTAGAGATGCAGCAAGCATATATTATTGTTCTTATTTTGTAATATGAGTATTAGAGGGTTTTTATTTTGGTATTCAGCATCAGACAGTAACGGACTGTGTGTTGGGGGAAAAAGTAGAGTTCGCTGGAAGAGCACTCCATTCAGATCAGTTCTCTGACGGTATTACCGTAATACGCAGTTTATACGCGACCCTGGAAATAACGTGGCGGCTAGATTGACCGTGCTTTTCTACTTGGCGGCTGGCTTGACCGCAGTGTGATGTGTTGGTGTTAATGTGATTTTGAGATATATTAAATTGTAGCACTTTATGGTCCCCAGGGAATGACGGTTCACTTTTGTCATGTTCACATAATAACTCGTGGGAACGTGATAACGTCGTGCCCACGAAATATTAATTCATAATATAACACGTCATATTATGTCGTGGTCACAATATCATTTTGTCGAGGTGACGAAATCCTTACTTTTGGAAATAGCCTATTGTTAAATGCAGACATGCAAATCAAGCTTTGATTTTGCTGACTGGAATTTTTGCCTGAATGCAGTTTAAATTTAACATATTTCATTTTATTTTGTTTGTTTATTTATATGTTTATTTTCATTTATCATCACACATGGGCATAAATACAATCATAAAGTCAAAACTTGATTGGAATGAGCGTGTTGTGTTTTTATTTAGGCCTACAAATGAAAAGTGAATGATTAATTCATTAATGAAACACTATAGTATTTATAATTATGGTCTATTAATTAGCCGAAAAAAATTAAATATATGTCACATTTAAACTGCATTCAGGCAAAAATTCCAGTCAGTAAAATCAAAGCTTGATTTGCATGTCGAGCATTTACAGTAGGCTACTATTTACAAAAGTATTACGAATTTTAAGAGGTTGAAATGAAGAGAAAAAATTATAATTTAAAGGAATATAAAAATATAACCAATAAAAATAGGCTAATAATAATAATATACAAATATTACGGGGAAAAGACGATCCGTTAATGGACTTAAAAGACTGTAGGATTGATAAAAATGTTTCATATTTTATATAGGCTAACATTTATTTATGATAAACTTCATTTGAATGCTGACAATTGCATGTACGGTATTAGCCTACAGCCACGGCCTATGGTTAATATAAAAAATTTAATAATGCAATAATTTCTATAATAATATAGTCATTTCTTAATTCAAAATAAAATATTAATGAATAAATCTATGATAATTCCGGGTCGCTATGGTCATGCAGATTTGTTTACACATTAAACTCGTGGCCACAAGAAAATGTTGTTCCCTCAATATAAGAAGTCTTTGCCACGAGAAATGGATGTCATTCCCTCAACATACCATCTTGAGGCCACGACATAAGGATGACGTTACCTCGTCAAAATAATCTTGTGGCACGACATAATATGACGTTCACCATGAATCAGTATCTCATGGCCACAACATTATCACGTTCCCATGAGTTATTATGTCATGGCCACAACAAAACTAAGTGAACCGACCATGTCATCTCCCTCGCACAGTACTATTTTGGAAATATATTTTTGTGTGCCACAGGCATGTTTTATTTAACTGCTTAAAAACAAATGTCAGAGGAAGGGATAGGAGGTTCCTTCTTATTTAAGGTGGCTGACAATAAATTTGACCGTCATCAGAAAGTGAATATATTATGTAGTGGAAGATGTACCCCCAACTTTAATTTTCCTCTTGACAATGGGAGCCATTAATCTCAACACATTTAGTGAAAGGTCACACTTTTTTGAGTCTAATCAGTGTAAAATACTAAAGTTTAAAATAAAGTCCTACATCGATTCTGTGTTTCACAGAAAATCTTTGTCAGAGAGTGGTAAGATATTTGTTAAAAAATGCCCGTTTTGTTGCATTATGTTTGAAGTATTGGGAGAAAAGCACAAAGGTAATGTTTCTTTTCTCTCTCTAAAATGGCTGTGAAAGTCCTAAAATGGAGGTCCTTTCCGCTGTGTTGCATCAGACCATAAGGTGGTTCAGCCTTGTTTTGCAGTCATCAGTTCTTGAGTGGGTGTAGGTTTAATGGGTAGAAGAGGGCATTTGTTTAGTTGCTTCAGACAATGAAGTAGACCAGATAAAAGTGTGCCGTATAAGGAAAGTTATTAGACAAGCATTTTCTCTTCTCACACTTGATCAGAGACCAGACAGGGTGTGTCCAAACATGCCTGGTTAAATAAACATTAAAAGGCAAACAGCTTTTCCAGTAGCCGGTTTAGATGTTAGAGGTCTTTTCTTGATATATGCTTTTCTAAATGACTATATGTGTCATTTTGGAGTAAATATAATGTACTTTTACACAGTCCTAGTTATATATATGACATTATAATAATTGACTTAATAACTGTAAAAGGTAATACAAGCAGTGGTACACATAAAGTACTGTAACAGAACTCAATATGTTTGTCTCATCTGAATTTAACCCTTATTAACTGTATTTTTTCCTACAAATTTTATCTATACCTCATTGGTACAATCAAGAAGAAACAGACTTTTTTTTTTTCAGCTGTATTTTTAAAATGTTTATTAATATATAACAGAAGATATATTAATTAATTAATGACATAAAATATAACAATTCTATTTGTTGATTGTTTTCATTAGTTTTTTTAAGTACAAGCAAAATGATCCCCAGTGGCAAATTACAAAATGAAAATGAAAGCAAGTGTGCTTTGACTGGAAAATAAATATTAGTCATGGCTAATGTTTGCTCAAATCTTTCTCGATTTCGTAATGATGTTTAAATCTCGTCAGCAAACACTTGTGTAAACACTTGTGCTGTAATTCATCTCTATTAGCGTTTGTCATCTGCTGATTATACAATGTAAATGATTCAAAGAAATTGGTCTGTTTAGACAAGGCATTTAGACAACAACATTTTCAGAGAAAGTGTGTTAACAGAAAAGCTTTTGTGGTAAAAACTAAATTATTTTCCAGATACCGCATAATTAAGTAGCCTATTAAATCGATTTCCTTTGGCTTTAATACAATGACAGCATAGATGCTACTTTTTATTTATTTATTTATTTTATCAATAGCATCATTTTCTTACACAGTATATGAATCTAAAAATATAAAAAAAACACTGAAGCCATTTTTTCAGTTCATGCGCTGTCATACTTTCTTCAGGCAACTGTTCAAATGAACCTAGAGTACTAACTAGTTTTGTCCATGTCTCTTTCAGCTGTGGCCGTGCTGTTATGCATCATACTGTCAGCAGAAGCATCTCATGTGCTGCGATGCACAGGAGAGAGACAACACGATGGGCAGTTCTACTTCAACATCTCATATGGCCTAAAGGAAGACGTCAATGACTGCGAGACCCAATGGGTCATCAATGTAAATATTTTACATATTAAGAAAACATACAGTTGCAAGAATAAGGTTGGGGAAACTTCTGTATTTCTGTATCGATTACTCATAAAATGTAGTCTGGTGGTCTTCATCTAAGTCACAATTAAAAACAAACACAAATTGTCTGCTGTATTTTTCTACATTTAATTGAAGACACTGAGTAATCATTTACAAGGCCAGCTGGAAAAAGTAAGTGTAAAAGTAATAAATCTCTGCTTCATGACTTCATCACAAGATAACTGGAGAGAGATAAGGTTGTCATGTTGGACGTCTGGGTTGCTTAGGTGTCCCAGCCTTTAATTAATAAAAGGTTCATAAACTTATTCTTGTCAATGTAAATGTCTTTTTTTTTCAGCTACTGACTGATGAGTTGCTCTGTTTTAACAGATTTACTTGTTATTAAATACAGTCTATTAATACATAAATGAAGCGATTAGATCCCAAATTGTTTGGCTGACTGAAGGGTTGATGACATTGTGTCATAACCAATACATTCTGCATAACTTCAGTGGACAAATAACTGTATACATATGCTTATTCTTAAGTCCCACTATCCTTTATTCCTTTTCTCTCCCTCTCCTGATCAGGGAAGCGTGGCAGGGATTTCTAATGCTGATGGAAATAATTTCATACCCCCACTTATAATGGCAACAGCAAACACTGCCATCTTACAGACCTGCCCTGAAAAACTTGAATGGCTGTTCATCTGTCCCTCCGCCAGTGTAAGTGCAACACTGTTTGTCTTTCAGATTTTATGGCCATTAAATGAATTTAATAGCATAACTTAACTAAAATTGCTTTGTGGCCGTATGCTATTATTATTGGGACTTTTTATTTATTTTGCAGATCAACACAAGGGAACCGTGCTCTTGTAAGTCATTTACTTACTACTATATAATCATTTGACCAAGTTAATAATAATTTTAGCACCAAGTTATATTAAGTGACTAAAAATAAAAGACTAGAGATCTTTTATTGCCCTAGAATGTGCAATAAAGTGAAATAAAATTGTTTCGCAGGTGATATCACTTATCTGACTACACTTCCTGAAGGTAAGGTCAAATGCTTATGCTGTAGCACTCAATTCAAACTATTAGTTTAAACCATGATGTTTGTAAACCAAACTACACATTTTCTGTTAGCCAAAATAGGCATTTTACATCAGCAAGCTAGAACCCAGTTTCAGATAACAGAATGCTATGGAATGCACATGCTCGGTTCCATTTTATTCAAGTTCTTTAGGCTAGAAAATCTGCAATTTTGAAAATGACACAACTGATCGTCAGATTTCTCGCTCCATCAAAAAGTCCATTCGCCCCAAAACTGTGGCACTTAAAAAGAGATAAAAAAAAAAATATATTTGAATTGATTGGTTTAATCCAAGTCTTCTGCAAGACTTGATTGTTTATATGATGAACAGATTTAATTTAGTCTATTACTCACATGTACACATTGATCAGCAAACTGTTTACAGCATTAAAGCTCACGCATGGTTGCTTGACGTGCAGAAAACAATAAGGTTAATTCTTGCATGTCACACCAGCACATTTCAGCTTTCGCAAGAACCTAAGGGTTTGTCTTAATGCTTCAAGCAAGTATGTTTTCAAAATTGATGTTTGTTGATCAATGTTTAATTATGAATAAAACATAAATTAAACCTATTCACCACATGGAGCAGTCATACTGTATCTCTTCAGAAGACTTGGATTCTAATGAATATGTGTTAACTTACAATCTTTTTCAAGTGTCTGACAGAAATCAAATTTTGATATAAAATAATTTGTGTTCCGAAGAGAATTCAAATTTTAAGGTGAATGTTGTCAAATCTGCTTGCTGGCTGATACAGAATGATCACACTTGACGATCAGTTAAGTAGTATTTAATGGAAAACAAACAAACAGCAAGAATCCAAACAAAGATAACATCCAGTGGCCTGTACTTCGAAGCCGCTGTCCGTTTTTGCCCAGGTAAGTTTGTGTTTAGTTTGAGTAAACTCTTTTTGGGTTCTTTTTGAGTTTTGGCTCAAGAAGTAAAATTAATTCATATATATATATATATATATATATATATATATATATATATATATATATATATATATATATATATATAAGCTTTAATATATTCAACTTTTAAAATGATAAACATTTATGTTTTCCTTTTGAACCCTGTGTGAGGCTACATAAATAATTAAATCCAGTTGATTCATTTGCATTGTCATATTTTCATTCTGTTGCATTCTGCAGTGTTTATTCCTGTCTTGTAAACGCATTTAAATTCATTTCATTTTTAATTACGACATCCCTTAGTCTTCAGCAAAAAAAAAAAAGTTAATTGCACCGACTCATGCGAGAAGTGAATCAAACTGAGGCTTTGCTGACACTCTCCACGTGATCCGTGTGATTGGCTGTTTGCCATTCTGCTGGAAGTGTCATTACTCAGGGAGCAACATTAACACAAGATCCAGGAAAGAAAAAAACTTGTTGACTGACTGTCATAATTACGTAGAGTAGCTTACAGTGATTCATAGTGGTGAGTCACCGCTCATCTTGTAATAGCTTACGAGTAGTGTAGTTGTTTACTGTAAATTCACCTCTATTTATTTCACTTTTAGTTTATACGGAAGTGTATCATTACTTAATGAGATGTTACATTTAAAAAGCATTTTTATATGGAAAATAAATACTTTTTTTCCCTTCTGGATCATGGCTGCTATACTACAGGTTCATGCAAAGTAAATAATGAATGGCTTTTTTTTTTCTCTCCATACAACAAGTCAGTAGGATTTAATGTTGTTTGAACCCTGATGTTTTTCAGAATATTTTGTATGTTCTATTGAAGAAAGTCGTACAAGTTTGGAATGACATTAGTTTTTGTCTTGTTAAATGATGCAATTTTATTTTCTCACACTTCTGTTGTGTTTCTATATTTGTGTGGTTGTTTTTTCCAGTTGGTTTTCCTGGCTGGATCGTTGGTGCTGGGGTTGGAGTGAGTGCATCTGTGATTCTGTTGGTCTGTGTCACCATTGTGCTTCACAAGAAAAAAACAAGGTGTGGTCCTCTAAAGATCTGAAGATTTGGTCATAAACACGTTTTAAGTACTGCCATGAACAAGCTAAACTCATGGTTCTGTATGATTTTTAATATCTGTATGACATTTTAATATTTCTACAACCAGGTCAGAATATGCCCCAGGTTGTGTTGAAACTGTTTGATCATGGTATGTATCATTGGTATTTTGTATAATACTGCTGTTATGATTTGTATTAGTTCAAATCATTATCTTTAGTCTCATCTTTTGAAACATACTACATTTATTAGGCAGTCAGTTATAATACAAACAGCGGTGACCAAGCTAAAAGGCTTTCCTTTTCCTTTTTATTTTTCCACAGGAGGCGTTCATCATTACACCTGGATGTTTCATCTTCAGTAATTTATTTGGAACTGTACTTTTCTGCCATTTCTGAAAAGGGACTTGCAACCCCAATATCTATAGTGGTTTATAGCATTTAGCTCTATTATGCTTTAGTTTACTGCAGCGCCGCTGTGCGTAGGGCACCAAGAGCTGAGGGGGCACCAAAAATAGCCTAATGATTTTTTTTTTTAAATGCCGGTATTATTTCATTAGCCTATAGAAATATTAGCCACATTTTAGCCATGTATATGTAACAAAAAAGGGGGAACAAGAAAGATATTTAATAATTGCTCTAGTCTAGTCTAGAAAGGAATCATAAAGGAATTATGCTTAGGGCACCAAAATGGCTAGCAGCGGCACTGGTTGACTGCATTAAGCATCTCATGGCTTTATAGCGTGTAGGATTTATTTTGATTTCTTTAAATTGATTCTATGAACAACCTAAATGAAGCTACTTGATGAAATAATTTTAATTTATATTATATAATTATATATTTAATACTAAATATTTATATAAATACTACATGATTAGCATAAATGAAATGAAAACAAAGTATTGAAAATATTTTATCATAAAAATGAATTGTCTGTTATGCAAATGGACACATTCAGTATGTTTAACTATATCTGTTTATGAATTATACACTGAATTATATTGTAACTTAGTATATTTAACTTATAGTATAACTTAATCCATTAAACTGTATTATTTGTATTATTAATATATCTATCACTGGTCTAGTCAGTCTGTGAGGAAAGAACTTGGTGGATTGCATGGCACTATAGTGAGCATAAATTGTGTGTGTAACTATATGAAAAGGGCAAGTATTTGTTTAAATGGCTGCTGTGGAAGCAAAATTAATTGAAATACTGTGCCAGCGAGTTCAAAAATCTAATACATTATTTGTGTAATGTACACACGCACACACAAAAAAGTAAATCTATTTTGATTACATGATTGTTACCACATGAAATAAACTATGTGAAAGGGGTGGAATGGGGTTGAATCAAAATGATCTCTATGTGCTATGCCATCTGCTAAAAAAAGTTATTTTCTTCCTGTACTGTAGCCTTTGATTTATATAGGTGCAGTATAATTTGTTGGAAAGGATACTGACATTGCTAGATTTGATCAAATTTGTATCAAATGTCTGTATAAAGCATTGTAGATGTCATGAAGGATGTTTAGTAATAAGAGCTGTCCTTGGAGTGGTTGCAACTGGTGTAAACAAGATCGCAATCTGAACCGAGAGGGCCACGCTCCCACCCTTGCACTGGTCCACACCTCAGCTGGCCCTGTTTGTAATATTTGCTTAGCTATTGTAATGCAGAGCATCACATTACTCTTTGTAATGACTTGCTTTTAAGCACTTAAACCCTTTCTGTCCAGGTGCAACATCTTGGGGAATTTCTGTTAATAAAATTCTATATAAGATCATTTGAGTGTGCACCTGATTTATTTTTCTACACCTCAGATTTAGTTTAGTAATTCAGCAGCTGAGATGACGAGAGTACATCTATTGTTTATTGTTAGTTCCTGATTCCTAACACATTATCTAATGTTAACAAATTAAACAGTAAGCAGTCCTGTTCCAGTAGTTGTGTCACAACCTTTAGGAATCTGCACTTATATTTCAGCTGGGAAACTGTTGATCAGACGATCAGAATGCAGGGAAACATCATGGTTTACATGTTACCAGCAACAAGAAAAGATCAACATATAAAGTTAACTTGATTGCAAATTTGGTGAAAGTACTATTCCCGTGCCCCTACTTAATATATAATTTAATCAAGGAATATCACAGGCCTTAAGTACTGAAACAGATATTATCTTCAAACAAGTTATATTTTCTGATTCTGAATTCTTGGAATTCCCCATGCACTTGAGGTTTCTGCCCATCTCAGAGGTTATAGCTGTTGTCATATCAACATCAGATTTAAACATTGTCCGACTACTGCAGCCAATCGTGTCAGAAAGATCACCAGCTGGAAACTATGCAGAAATGCTGGAAATAATCACAACCACATTTTATTTTCTCTCCATACTACAAACAAGTTCTTGTGGGTGCTGTGGTATTCATTCTTTCTACCCCTTTCAAGTTTGCATTACTTTTTATCTGATATTCAAAATCAGTCAGAAATTACAAAGCGTTGAAACAAAGCTGGCAAAATGGAAGTGAGGCTACAACTTGGCAATGGTTTTGCATTTTAAAAGGAAAATTTTTTTCATCATAAGCACATTTGGTGCCCTAAATGTGAGCAACAAAATTGCTCTGAGGTGACCCGAGTAGATTTAGCACTACACCAAAAATCATATAGCTAACCCTGTATGACCTTCTCTGTGGAACAAAAAAAATAAAGTTTCTTGTCTCAAGTGTTTTCCGTCCATACAATGAAAGTCAATGGTAACCAAAACTGTTTAGCAACATTCTTCAAAATATCTTCTTTTTTTTTTGGCTGCAATACTTACTTACAAATGCATTAGTATTTAATAACAAAGCTCGAAACGTGTTGTTGGCACCATGGTTGCATGAAATTTGCCACAATTGTCAGAGTAAACACTGTAATGTTTTTCAGAAAAGAAAAGAAAAAAAATCAATCTGTGATTATAAACACAACCCCTGCGCAACTTTCTTACACTTCGTTGGTCTTTGAGGTCATCCTCTATCAACACACAATACACTACTGTTCGACATGTCAAATGTTGAATAAAGTGCACTTACCAAGCTGGCGTCCATTTTTAGGAAAGTAAAGTCCACAAATTTTGTTTTTATATGTTTTAGTTTTTTTGTGAGCAAAAATGTAAATTTGCAGTTCTGTGTTACACAACAGAGTTGCATAGCCTTAGTAAGGTGAAGTCAGCTGCTGTCAGGGTTCAAAGTCCAACTCTCCAGTGAAAGTTGTTTCTGGAAATAAAACAGAGATAATATCATTAGCCTAAAGGAGCTAGAAGTGAATGTTTACAAGGTTTTAAAACAAATATGAATATAGCCTAGCTAAGATAATACAAATCTGTAGCAATTCACCTTCCACAGATGTATTTGTTGGTTCATTCAGAGATTTGGTTAATTCTGAATTGCTATAGCCTCATATTCATTAATAATAGTTTACTTTCTAGCACCACACAATTCATTTTTCTCAGTGCAGTTATTATGCTATTCTGAGACTTACCTCATTTTGATCGCAAATGTAACAATAAAAGGAAGTGTTAGTTTTACATTTCACTGGGTAAAAGTACCCCTTATGTTCATGTGAGTTCTTTCTAGTTTCAAATACTTAATATAAAAGCTTAGAAATAATGTATAACTTGTCTATAATAAATATGTCATATGATTTGAATGAATATAGTAAAGTCATTTGGATTACTTGATGCCGTGTCAGCTATGAATGTTCAGTTGCATCTACATGACTAATTCTTTTTAAGAATATCAACATGCACCTCTAACATGAACAGAAACCACCTCTACGTTTTGGGTGTGTCAGTGTATGAATGAGCAACGTAGCAAAATGAGTGACATTATGACCCAGTATGTCTTTGCCCAAAAGGGAATTTATCCACTTACATTTACATTATCACCAAACTATGCAGCACTTTGTTGGTATATTTTGTTTGCATATAGTTTTATAATACATGTGGCTATGATATCAAATGAAAACTATTCTTTATAAGATCTGGAGGGATATTTTGTAGCGCAGCATGCCAAAATGCACACCCTCTGAATCAAAATACAATCTATGTATCTATGTATCAGGCAGTCTTTGTTTTTTGGTTTCTCAGTGCCGTAATTGCTTCACAGACCTTCACAAACCAATAATGAGAATAACTGTGACTCATTCAAATGTATACTTCAACTTCCCAATGACTGACCACTTTGGCAGCAAAAAGCTTTTTGTCTGACATGTAAAGTGACCGAGTATGGTTTGTTTTGTAAACTGCAACTGTACATCAGTGATTCAAGACAAGCATGAAAGTTAAAGCAAATAATTAGGCGAGTATCTGGATTAAAAACACCAAGAAAAATCAGCTGGTTCACAGAATTATATTCCATTAAAATGTCATTTATCTTAGTTCATCGTGATCTCACAAACTTCTGTTATTATCCATGAAGCTCCCTACACTGTACAATAAATATCTCTCTAAACAATCCCTGAACCTGATTTGTCTGTGGTGACTTTTAGGTCATGTTCACAGCAGCATATTGTACAGTATGCAGAACACACACACACTTTCAGGATTTTCTATGAACCCCTTGCTGTGTTCAGTACTAAACAATGGGTTCAAGCAGTTTTGGCCCAGAACCGGCCCACATCTGGGCCGCGTGAAATCCATGTGGGCCAAATGTGGGCCAGATCTGGGCCGAAACTGCTTGCTTTCTGGAAAGGTACAGGCCCTATCTCTGTTTCCTAAGATCTTGTTTGAGATATTTTTTAGACCAGAGGTGCCATCAACTTGCTAAACTTTTCTCAGTTTTATTACCATCCCCCTGCCAGGGTGAGGTACTTTCCAGCTTCCAGCAGCCTTCAAAGATGCACACAAAAAAAAAAACATGACAAAAGAGTTTTGTATTTTTCCATTCACTTAACAGAGTTAAGAGATGGGTTTTTATACATCTGTCCTCTATTGATGTTTATGTTTCTCTTCATTATGATCTGCTTTTGTAGTTCATTAGATTTGAGTAAATCCAGAGTAGTTACATTCTATCAAATTACAATTCCCTCCAGACCAATCTGAGGAATAAAGTGTAAGCCGGGCCCTGGGGATAGTGACAGAACAAATCACAAATTTCACAATATTCAATTTTTCTGATAAAGGAGCTGAATAAACAATCATTAATTAACCTTGTGCAGCAAGTCCTTTGATTGACCAATGACAGCCTACTAGAAAGAGGCCATCTGACTGACATGTTAAGTCACCAAGAACAGTTAGTTATCTCAATGTTGTGCACTTTGTCACCAACCTTTCACACCAGATCTGTTTGGTCGGAGCATGTCTCTCCATTTTTCAGTGCTTAAAAGCAATACGATACAATATTAAATCAGCTGACTGTGGTGTAAGCATCTGCACTTTTATATTTACCCACACATGCTGCATATATTCCCCTTTTAGTGAGGTTCCTGATATTCCATTGTGTGAGAGGACATGTAACCAATAAACTGAGATCAGTTCTTGGGAATCCTTGCATAGGTTGGCAATGGGTCAGAAATATGATACTGAAAAGCAAGGGGGATGTTTTTTCTCGGATTATCATGACTGCAAATGTGATATTGATTGATAACAGTCAAACAGAAAGTTCATATAGGTGACATACAAATTAGAGTCAACTTCAGTGTTGTCTTCTCTTGAATATTTCATCAAAGTAACGTATGGTTTCAGGATGCTTAGTAACTTAGTATCGCCGCTCCCTATACACAGAGTACGCAGTGTGCGTAGGCCACCAACTCCCAGCAAGGGGGCACCATCCCAGCTGCTCAAAAACAAAAAAAAAAAAAAAAACACGGCACCCTTCCCTCACGAAAGGAAAATATATTTACCAATATATTTCTTAAAATATACTGTGATATATTGTAATATATTATTTTCCCTTTTTATTTTATTATATTTTATATATTTGAATACATTTAATAATATATTGATGATACATATATTATATAATATATTGCAAATTACAAATGATTGCCGCTTTCAATATATTGCAATATATTGGAAAAAATATATATAAGAATATATGCCTAATATATTACATTATATTTTCCAATATACTGCAATATATTTTTGTTTCATAAGGGTTCACCCAACCGAGCTTATAAACGCTCGCACCTCATTTTTATGTTTAGGCTACTGGTGAATGCTTATTATAACTGAAGGATGAACATCTATATGCCCGTGGAAAAGACATCAGCAATCTGGCGCCAAGAGAAGAAATCGGAAGAAAGTAAAAGTTACAGTTAAAGTATAGCCTACTGGTAAATACTTCTACATTGCACACATTTTACATGTTTGATATTTATAAAGTGTAATCATATGGAAATTTGGCTACTTTTTCACAACCGGATGGGTTCAATACGCAAATGTAAATCTCAATATCATTTGTGGAGAAAGACTTAGGCTACAGTCATAAAAACAACGGTAAAGTGTTC
Organism: Carassius auratus; assembly: GCF_003368295.1. Classification (NCBI taxonomy): domain Eukaryota; kingdom Metazoa; phylum Chordata; class Actinopteri; order Cypriniformes; family Cyprinidae; genus Carassius; species Carassius auratus. The sequence continues at coordinate 16,331,587 of NC_039283.1, forward strand.
ATTTAGGTGTAAGCTACAATGCACACCTTATACATTTTTTTATTATTATTATTTATTAAAATAAATTATAAATAATTTAGGTATAAACGAGGTCCGTGTATCACTTTCAGGCAAATTCCTCTGAAACTTTTTTGTCTGTTGACGTTAATAACGAGTTTTAATGTAGGAAAAATTTCACCACCACCTTCACATCTGATATTCTCTCTGACTTTCCAGGTTCCCTTTGAGGTTTTAACAAGAATAATACCAAAAATCATCGTTCTGTAGCCATGGTAACCGCAAATTAACCATGGTTTTGTTACTTCAAATAATAATTTACAAAGTATCAATAGCATATATATATATATATATATATATATATATATATATATATATATATATATATATATATATATATATATATATATATATATATATATATATTATATGTTATAAAAACAGACTTCAGCCATGAAAAGCCTTTAAAAGGACTTAAAATGCAGTATATAAAAAACAATTAGGCAACAATGATTGGTTAACAACACTGTTAAAATACATAATACAAAATAAACAATAACGTTATTACAAATGCATGCTAAGGGAGCCAAAGGTCAACTGCTGCAGTTACACTTACATGGAAAATAATGAAATGTTTAGGCTATGGGCTGAACATTTAATTGAAATATTCACTAAATATTTCATTTTTGGCCACCTTTTTTGCTACAGATGACACAGCCTCTATAATTTCTTAGACAAAAAGCATATGGACATCACAACCCTTACAAAAATAAACCATGGTTTTATCATAGTAAAACTGCTTAATTTTATTTGCATGATTTTGGAATGCTTGAGACTATAAAATAAATTAGAGTCATAACAAATGCCATAGGTAAATGTCAAGAGCTACAATTGTAATTTGTAAATAATACAGTTATTTTTTATTATTATTGTTAAAGGTCTATTTTGACCCCAAAGTAGTATTTATTTATTTATTTTATTTATTTCATGTTTGAGGAAGGGAGCACAACAATACAATCCTGCTTAGGGCACCCATATGGCCAACAGCGGCCCTGCGTAGTAATTCCTTCCTTCTTTCCCCCTCGTTTATTAGGCTACTTTGCTCTCACGCCTGGTCAGTATTGCTTAATTTGCAAGAGGCTGAGAGTGACGATACAAATAGGCGCTTTATAAAATAAAGTTTATTATTATTGTTATTATTATTATTACTATTGTTATTATAAAAAATATAAAGAACCATCGTTTTAGGCTAAAGCGCAATACAAGAGGCAACGTATTTTATAAAAGTTTTGTTTGTTGGAAAGTGGCTTCCTGGGCTCACGTCCTCACACACGCAGTGGGCGTTCTTGATAGAGAGCATGCGACATTTTTTCATTCTTGGCTCATTCGACTGCCGCCACTCGTCATTTACAGTATGATCATGCGGACCTCTCTGCTTCTTGCGTTGTTCTTTTGCTTTTCTCTTGTCGAAGGAACGTCACTCAAAGGTAAGACGGAAGCCTACAATTCCCATTTTAATTCCCTATTGTTGTTAACGAAAATGCATTTATAACTTTATGACGTCCACCGACAAGTGCCGCTTGAGAACGAAAACAGCTAAGTTAGGCTATGAGCTATGTTTGTTATTCAAGTTAATTTGACGTGCCTTATAAAATTCACTTGTGTTAAAAGGAGCTCATTCCAATATATATAGTCTTGCATTGTATCAGACACTGACCGTGAAGTAGACTAACGTTAGCTCAGTGTAGGTGTCATTTATTTTTAGTTGACGTTAAACTCCAAAACCTGCTTTAATGCAAGTATAATATAATATAATACATTTACATGTATATTATATATAACATGTAACTTAATATAATATAATACGAATTGCAACATGTTTAATTTATTTGATTCATTTTTAATGCAAGTATAATATAATATAATACATTTACATGTATAATATATATAACATGTAACTTAATATAATATAATAAGAATTGCAACATGTTTAATTTATTTGATTCATTTCTCGGAGCAGGTAAAACGTGTGTAGGAGTTCGGAGAGGAGATACATCCTACGACTTCGCCCTGCCCGACGCTGTGGCCGTGAAAGTGCAAGACCTCAGCTGTGATGCAGAGTGGAGCATTGATGTAAATACCAAAACCAGTGCTCCTCTGTCAGGCCATTCTGCTTTTTATTTCATTTTAAACCTAAATCTAATAAATAATTTAAAAATTAAATGTCACCTATAGCCTATACCATGGCAATGCACTTTTTAAATTGTATTTTCGCCCAAAACGCTAACCAAAACTAATTTTCTAAATGACTGTTTTATTGTTTTTTAGTATAGGAATTGATAGTATTTGGTGTAAAATACTTTTACTATAGGCATTCGCAGAAAGAAGCAAACTGTTACATGTGTGTAAGTTTCACAATGTTTACTGTATGTCTCACAATTCTCCACTAGCAATTCACAGCTATCCTGGAAGGAAATGTAGCACACTTTAAACATCCCTTCAAAAAAGTAAACCGTACTGGAATCAGTGTGGCTTACTGTCCATTTTCAGTCAAATTCCATGTCTCTTGTCATGTGAGTTCAGTAACAGTTATTCCATCTTCTCATAATAGATTTACTGCTCTTTATTTTAAGGATTGTGTGTAATGTACAAATGTAATGCTTTTTTATTCCCTTTTAGGATTATGCCAAACACCTCACATGTTCTTGTGAGTAGTATGTCACTTTTGTTTCGCTTTGCATTTTGTTTTCCGCATTATGGTAGCTATACAAAAAACAAAATTACAATAAATAGATAAATAAATAAGAAATAATGGCATTCAATTCTGTTTCTCATATCAGGCACCAATTCCACCAGCATCTATCCAGTGTTTAGCACAACTTGGCCATATGGAGGTATTAAAGATGCCAATATTACTAACTTTTAAATGTGAATAATGTTAAATCCTGAATCTTTTGCAACACTGAAATAAAATAACCTAAAACATTTAGTCCAGTGTTGCAGTAGAACACATAATCTAGATTTTTTAAAAATGTACCGCAAAAATGCCTTCAGGAAATAGTTGTAGAGATATAGTATGTGGTGATATTAGAGGCAAATTCTGTGAATGCATGTACTGACGTTTTGTAATATAACTGTATTTCCAGATTTATCCTCCACTGCAGTCGAAACTCATTCCTCAGTGAGACAACACTGTAAGTATAGTCTTTAAACAGATAAATCACCTGATGGAAAAAGCATTTGATCACCATGTCACTATCAAAATATACCTGCATAATAAGCTTATTGCAAATCACATGCACACTGTTTCTTACCAGGCTTCACTGTCTTTGTTATGTCTGCAGTTCAGAAATTCCACACAAAATAGAAGAATAACAGTAGTAATAAGTATCCTCATTTCGCTGTTGGTCGAGGATATGGAACTGCAGACTGCATAAACAATGCAAGTTCGCTGTCTCTAGTTTTGCTGAACCTTTTAAAAATCACCTCCCTGAAGTTCCTGTTTTGGAAGCCACTCCTAAAAAACGAATTCAGTGCTTAAGTTTAGGATCATATTTCAGTTGAAAAATCTCAAAGAGCAAACTAATCTAATCTAAACTGAATTATTTTAGCAAGCTTTTAAAAAATGTAAATAGGAAATATATTCCTGAATTATGAATTAAGCCTAAGGTTCTGGAGATAAGGGACAGGAAAACATTACTGCAAGTGGTGTTGTAACAGGGAGTTAGTAAAGTTAAACCATGTAAGATTTGTATTAAAATAGAACACATCAACAGGTGTTGGAAATCACAGATTTGTATATTATTTTTAATATCATCTTTATAATCTATTATTATCAGAATTGAACAATAAGTACTATTATTTTGGCATGTGAACATTAGAAAAGTTGTACCTTGTAGTTAATATCAGTGTATATCAGTGTATTTTTCATAAAGCATTTATCTTAAAGCAAGTGTCATGACACCAGTGAATGTTTTGTGGTATTGATATTTTGGTGAAATGTTCTACTCTGCAGATGGTGCTATTGCTGCTGCTGTCGGTTTGGTCATTATCCTTGTCATTTTGGCTTTCCTCGCTGCAAGGTATTTCAACAGTTATTTAATACATATTGCCTATTGGCATATTAATGCCATATGCACAAAAACTAAAACTCTATTTTCTATTTTCTAGCACAGCACAAAATGCTCCTGAGAAACAAAACCAGCGTTTTTCAGTAGACTGAGCCTGGGGAGGCAACTGTTATTGCCCTAGAAACAACAACACATGGCGTGGAGTCATAATAACACATTATCTTATAATGTTGCACATATTATATTATATTATATTATATTATATTATATTATATTATATTATATTATATTATATTATATTATATAGTACAAAACATGGGTTTTTATCACTGTATGATATTATATTATATTATATTGTATTATATTATATTATATAGTACAAAACATGGGTTTTTACACTATATTATATTATATTATATTATATTATATTATATTATATTATATTATATTATATTAAACTGGGGTTTTCCACTGTTTGTATCACTCCGCTTGTCCGTGTTTGCAAGTTTCATTTTGAACTGGAGTTTTTCATTAATTCATTCAGCAGCTAAGATTATGACAAGTGAGGGTTTTGTAATGAATGTCTTTTGTATAAACGAGTTACTGAATCATTCATTCATTTACTCAAGTTACTTAATATCACTCAAGTTAATCAATATTGAATAAAACCATGCCAATCAGTATAATATCACGCATTTGGTGTTGCAACAGAACACACAACAGAGTATGTGGAAGTGGAACAACATCTAATTTTCCTCTCCTTGTTCAATAAGTTCTGTTATTGTTGCTTCACTTCCACTACACATATCCAATTTCTCACTGGTTAGAGAAAAACAAAGTTCTTAGAGTAAGAAAAACCCCAAACACACTAAAAGTGAACAAACAGTGAAATATCAGTTTTACTAAATACGATCACTGTTGAACCTATATTATATTATATTACATTATATTATATTATATTATATTATATTATATTATATTATATTATATTATATATGAAGTTATAATAAGTTATTGTATTTCCTCAAAGGATTTGTTTTAAGTATTTCCAATAGTTCCCGGTCTCTGTGTCTTTCCACAAGAGGACACTGTCTATTAAGTTTTAATCATTAAGTTACATGTAATGTTAGCGGCGCTTGTGTTCATCTTTTGCTCAGTGCTGTTAATCTTGGTTGCTTGGTTGGATCTCTCTGCATTTTTATCGGAATTTTCTTAGATATTTCAGGTTTTTCCATCCTTGTAGCTCATTTTTAATCTTTTTGTTATGGGATATTGTGAAACTGCCATTAAACAAATGCCTTTTACTCAAGTCTGTGAATATGTCGAGTCACAAACGTATAATGCCCAAGTGTTTGAACCAGACTTGCTTTCAGACATTTCTTTGAATGGACGATAACGCGACTCCGCAAGCATAAATGTTTATTTATTTATTTATTTTATGGATTGGTTTATTTTTTTTAAATGTTTAACTTCGCGTTTGGTTGATTGTAGGGTTAGCTGAGCTAAGCGACCTTGCCTAACGTTACGTGTATTGGAGAAAGGTTAGAAATAGTTATAATTAATAGTAGAAACTAGCAGAGAAATATCGCGTTAACACATAAAATCTCACTTACCGGTGGGCAACAACCTTACATGCCATCTGTCTCGGTTTGTAGACTGTAGAATGACAACTATTCAGTGACTTTACCAAACCACCTCTTTTGTTTTATTGTTGTTTTATTTAGTTGCTATGACGCGCTGCTAAATGGAGTAAATTATATCATCATAAATGATATCATCCAACGCAGCCCATTGAGACCACAAACGTCGATGAATTATTTTAATTAACGTTAAATGTATTTATTGATTTGCATAAAATCCAAATGGTGTGTGATTTTACTGTACCATGAAGCTAGCTGAATAGCCAGGGCTTTCCTGATAAAGATTGATCTTAGTGCTTAAGAACGTTTTCTCATTTTACGATCGGCATTTTACGATCCTTCGTTATTGTTTCACGTGCGTTTCCCAACAATGTAGCCGTGCTTTAAGTGCTACTTAGGAGTCGCTCTCCGTTTGTCAAGTGCTTAAATGTCACCTTATAGTAGTAAATGAACGTTTATAAACGTTAACCTAATTCTGCGTTCCAGACAGACAACTTGGATATAATAACTATAATACAATAGGCCTAACATATTATATTATATTATAGTGTACATTATTATACTTTACATAATAATATAGGCTATAATATAGTTTATATACTTAATATATTATGTTAGGTAAAAAATATATAAACTGAATGCACTGTAAGTCGCTTTGGATAAAAGCGTCTGCTAAATGCATACATTTATTTAAATGTATTTATTTATGTACAGTATAGAGAAAGAGAGAAATACGTTATTTCATAGCTGGTTTTCGTGCACTTCAGCAAATCATTGACATATTTTCCCCCCCAGTCTTTGGAACATTTCCTACATTAATTATTTTATTTATTCATTTATTTTTTTTTATTTTTTTTATTTTTGTTCAGTCATTTAATTTAAATGTAAACGTAAGTGGCTTGGCTTTTCGCGTTATTCATTTCCATAATAACTTACACTCCACAGCTAACCTGCTCCGGGGCAGGTTATGTTCAGGGTTAGAGATCTCAAACTGAAGGTGGACCAATCTGGGGCCTGTACCATGAAGCTGGATTAGTTGGCTAGCCAGCTATGTTTCATCTTAGTTTTCGCCAACCCTGCGTTTTAGGTACTATGAAAGTAGCCGGGCTTTAATCAGTGTTCGTTGCCATGGTATCTTACGCTGCACGGCTAACCTGCTCCTGGGCAGGTTATGTTCTGGGTTAGAGAGCTCAAACTGAAGGTGAACCAATCAGATGTGAGATCTTGCTCCAAATTAAAGGTCACTTATGCTTAAAAAAAATAAAAATAGAAGTCTGGCTTTAATGATAATAACTGAGTCATTTTATGATTTATATATTATATTATTCATCTCTTACACACAAGTAATTTTAGTTTAACAGTTATTATACATTATTTTAAAAAAATATTAATGTATACAGATCATGTAATATAAATAAGCTGTAGTATCAAAAGATTGCACTATTTAAAAAATTACAAATCTGAACTTACATGTTTGAGTCTCTATCACTAAATATTTTAAAATGTATAAACTAAGTTAACAAGTTCCACTTGTGACTACACTGATGGAGCAAGATCATTTATTTTATTAGTCCTCCTTCATTTTTCATATGACATTTAAATTTGTCATATTCTTCAATCTCTTAACCTTTAGCAAAACCTTTAACCTTTAGTTTTGAATCTCGCTGGGTCTCTCACGAGAAGTAAATCAAACATGCTTTATGTTGCAAGGCTCGTGATTGGCTGTTCTACAGTGATGTTACACATTCATGTGCACGCTCTCCACAAATTCAGGATCAAAGCCTGAATTGACAAAGAAAGTTGATGAACAGCATCATGGTACCAACAAAGCCGGATTGGAGAGGTTTGGTTTTGTCAACTCAAAACTAATCCTGTAACTCTGAATTTGTTCAGCTACCATCATGGTACAGGCCCCAGGTGTGAGAGAAGTAACATGTCTGACACAAAGTCACTCCAGTTTTGCTAAAAAAATAAATAAAAAAAAAGAGAGATCTGGCTTTAATGATAATTAGTGATTTTATGATTTATTTAATTATTTTGGTTCATATTATTATTATTATTTATCTTTTTAACACAAGCAATTTTAGTTATTTATATCATATAGTTGATGTATACAGATCATGTAATATAAATAAGCTGTAATATCAAAAGATTGAACTATTTAAAAATAAAAAATCTGACCTTACATGTTTCAGTCTATCACTAAATATTTTAAAATGTATAAACTAAGTTAAAAAGTTTCACTTGTCACTGCACTGTTAGAGCAAGATTATTTATTTTATTTGTCCTCTTTAATGTTTCATATGACTTTTAAATTTGTCATATTCTTCAATCTCTTAACCTTTAGCAAAACCTTTAACCTTTAGTTTTGAATCTCGCTGGGTCTCTCACGAGAAGTAAATCAAACATGCTTTATGTTGCAAGGCTCGTGATTGGCTGTTCAACTGTGATGTCACACATGCATGTGAACGCTCTCCATAAACTCAGGATCAAAGCCTGAGTTGACCAAGAAAGTTGATGAACAGCATCATGGTACCAACAAAGCCGGATTGGAGAGGTTTGGTTTTGTTAACTCAAAACTAATCCTGTAACTCTGAATTTGTTCAGCCACCATCATGGTACAGGGCAGGCGCCTGGTGAAGACAGTTAGCTAATGAAAAATATTGAAGGTCTCATACAGAGGTGGAATTATAGGTCAGTTTTTATGTTTTATTATTTATGTTTGTCCATCAAGATCACTCAACCTATATATACACACACGCACACACAGAGAGAGAGAGAGGATCCCTTCTCTCTCTTTCTCTGTCTTTCTGAAAAGGCCTACAGATATTCGAGAGTTTGAAGCAGGTCAATTTGCACACTTTCTTACAAGCCACTAGGAAGAACTACTTTACATTTTTGCATATAGTCTGTTTCTTAAATTGAATAAATTATTGTTCTTCAAAATATTGTTGAGCTTATTACAACAGAAAATTGTCTTGAGGTCAGTCCTCTGTTTTTTGAACATGTAACCAGGCATAAGCATCTTATTTGATTCTATAATAATAATAATGTGTATTATGTGTGAAATTGTACTCTTAAATTAAATCTCTTTTTTTTCTAGATCACTTCAGTGACCCACGACCGCCAAAGAAAATCCGGGCACAAATGAATAGCCATAATAAGTGAAAGTTAATTAATTTAATTATAAATGTGGATTTATAGTGTTTTTGAAAAAAAAAAAAAAGATACAAATTATACAATGCATGTCTGTATTGATCCCTACGTATAGGCTACACAAAAGCATCTTTGTTGTACTATTCATTATCACTAACCATTAGTGTAAAGGTATCAGGGGAGAGGACAGTCCAGACTTGTTTGCTAAATGAGTCCACAGAGATGAAAGGCAAAATAAGTGAAATTGAACCGGTCTTTCTGTTTATTTTAAATTTGTCCAGATATGCAGGGACTGGCTCAAATTATTCACTTATTATTTCTATTATGATTTGTAGCATAAACTGCTTGGTAGAACATTTTAAGTTAATTGTGTCTATTCAGTTTTCATGGATTTGTCCTGATTTTGTATTTAGCTTAAAGTCTAATTTAGCAGTCCAACTGCTGTTTTTGACATTTGGCCATTAATTTACAATACCCAAGGGTGAGCTACTGTATACACAGCATGTTTCTTTTTTTAACTTAACAAGCCACCAGGGACCAAATAATTGTGCATTCTCTTAGAAATATCTAATTGTCCTCTTAATGCAACATCTGACTTTAATACAGTACATCAAACTCATTAACTCCATGCCAACATAATTCAGCTTGTACTTAAAAAGCAGTAAGTTATGTTCACAGGGCTTAAAATTCTCTGGCACCGCACCAGACCTTCGGCATGCTGCGTTTGGCTGCAGGGAAAAAAAGTCGTCCTACATTTAAAAACACTTGTAGATATCATGATCGAGTTCATGAGTTAGTCTACCAATGTATGGGAGGAACACAGATTTCACTCTCATCCAAACTAACATTACTAGCCAGTCAAAAGTTTTTGCTCTTATAAACATAAGACATTGTCTCGTGCTAGTGAACCAAGTATCTGCATTTTGTCTCACCTTGTGAGCTAAGTGTATTATTACACCCCTAGTTTCTATGAGCGTGATAAAGCTCATAATTTTCCAAGTGTATGACTTAGCTTTAATTCTTCAGGTCAATCATATATTCATGAAAAAAATCTGTTTGAATAAGGAGAGCGATAACTTTGACATAGTATCCTTTCAAATGTTAAAGTTGACACATTGCATTCTTTGCTTGTGCTGCTCTTTATTTGTACCATGTTGTTGTGTTTAATTAGTTTATTAGAATTTGAAATGTAATAACACTATTGATTGATAAATTAAATCTGATTTAGTCCTTGAAAACCAAATAAAAAGCGAAATTTTTTATTTTGCAGTTTCTGTACAAATCCTGTTTAAGTTACCAGTTATTGGACCATTTTAATGTTTTTGTTGTTGTTTGAACTAAACTGTAGTTTTCTGAAGTGAACTGTCTGTGTATAATTCATATTTTATATTCATTTCCTAGCATTAAATGTACTATTATTTCTTTTGAACAAAACAATTTCAGAAATGTCATGTTTTAGATTGTAGGTCATCTGGCACCCCATCAAGGACAAAGTGGAAAACTTGATATCAAAAGCATCCTTAATGTTACATGGGTTTGCACCATATTGTAATGATTAACCTTTCTTGGTATTGCTGTTTCAAATACCCCACCATAATCTGTAGTCTGAGCCTGTCAAGGGCTAATGGCAATGGCAGATACGTTACTTATTAGTTTCAAGGAAATTAGTTTTCTTTTCTTTTTTCTTTTTTTTGCCAAATAACCCTGTGCATGTGTTCATCCCCGCAACCCCCGGAAAAAAAGATCAGGCTCAGGATTTTTTGTTGTTGTTTTTGCTTTAACCCCTGCGTTCAGTCTAGCATATTATTTCAAATAATAATCTCAACTGTTATAAGAAAAGTCTCTGCTTTATGCCTAAGATTATTTAAAAAGTTATAAAAAAATCAAATCTTGTCCGCACAAAATAATTTCATCTAGCTGACACAAACAGTCTCCTATATTCTGTGTTGGGAGGGGTTAAGAAGACTTGAGAGTGGAAAACCATGTAGAAATGAACCCAGTGTGCACCTGTTGAGCAGATTGTCAGCTGCACTGGTGTCATCTGAACATCATCGCTCACAGTAAGTACCGCCATTACATTTTTACTGTATAATCGAATTCCTGGTTATAGTTTATTGCTTTAGTCTATTTCTGTTTTCTTAAATATTTAAACAAGTATAAATGACTGTGTCATTTGAGGGAACCTATGTAACTTATTTACCATGGTTCATTCACTTAACTATGAGGCAGGCTATAAAATGTTTTTTTTTCTTTCGTCAAATCTGTCAGATGTGTACTCAGTTCATCCATTGAGAATATTCTTATAAGTGGCATAATACTGCAGGGCCAAAACAGATACACTATTCAAATCGAAGGAAACCAAATCATCAGTTAAACTGTACAGATTTGTTTTGTTTTACAGCTTTGCTAGGTCAGATATAAACCCTGTTTTTATCTAGCTGTATTCCAGGGAGAGTGATCTTACACAGGCGGCATCCTTGCACTCATCCCAAATCCTCATACGATAATGCAGGGAATGATAGGCAGTATCTGAGAGTCAATTGGCATGCCTACAGAAACCATACTGAAACTGCAAAATAAGATGCATACGGTTCTGGTTTTTGCAGTAGAAACCTCCATTTAATGGAATATTCCTGGGGATTTTATCTTATGTGATTTGTTCATTATTCAAATATCCTGCCTATACATATTTGACGTGATGATTTGAGTAGGCTATCTACAGTTTCATTTTTGTTCTTTCATATTTAAATAATGCAAAGATTTTCTCTTCAATGAAAACATTGATGCAATTGAATAGATATGTCTGTGTTGTCTGCATGTGATTTATCTTTGTCAGATGGTGCCATTACAGATAAAAAAGCAGCCACTAGATACAGCTTTTGCAGTTATTTTTTTGTGCGTTCATTGCAACGTGATGAATTCACTGAAATCATTGAATTTCCACAGAGGTGTATCTGGAGAAAGAGAACAGGGAACGGCAAAATGGGATTATACAGAGAGGTTCTGTTGCTCTCTTTTCTAGTCCACTGGGCTACAGGTAACTGGTTTAATAATATTAAATTTTTTATTTAATCATTTTGGACCTTAAATAGAAGAGACAAAGTTTGTTTTAAACTTCTTGTAATACAATGAAGAAAATGTCATTAATTTCAGTATAAATGTGCTGTAATTTGTTATTACTTACAGTAGCATCCCAGGGTATGAAGGAGATGCCCATCAGCCAGTCAACAATAGGATTTCCGCGACTACCTGCAGACTTCAGGGAAATGGCCAAGAAACTGGTAACCTAGTACCACGCAATCCTTACATCTCATACTGTACATACAGTTATGTGCCAGGATAAATGGGTTGTTTCTTTAACTATAGGGAATAATGAAACACTATTTCTGAATTGTCATTTTTCTGAACAAACTATGTAATTTCCATAACATTACGTGGAAATGACACCAACAAAATAATTCACATAAACAATTAATATATATCATATTAAGTATCTTAAGAGACAAATAATATTTTTACACTTTTTTCAGTTTGTTAAACTAATATGGCTAATATGGTCATACTTCCTGGTTCTTTTAAGAACTCTTGCTGCTGCCTTTTGGACTAGCTGTAGTTTGCTCACTAAGCGTGCAGAACAACCACCCAATAAAGCATTACAATAGTCTAACCTTGAAGTCATAAATGCATGGATTAACATTTCTGCATTTTACATTGAGAGCATAGGCCATAATTTAGATATATTTCTGAGATGGAAAATTGAGTTTTACAAATTCTAGAAACATGGCTTTTTAAGAAAAGATTGCTATCAAATAGCACACCTAGGTTCCTAACTGATGATGAAGAATTGACAGAGCAACCATCAAGTCTTAGACAGTGTTCTAGGTTATCACATGCAGAGTTTTTAGGTCCTTTAATTAACACCTCTGTTTTTGGTTGTGATTGTCATTTTGGTGTGAAACTATCATTAGAATGTAAATTAATTCCTAACTAATAGATTTTTGCCTTGTTCACCAGTCATTAACCAACTATAAATTTACATGTGTGTAAGTCTTATTCAGAACAAATTGCAGTTTCAGCTTTACATTTTTTGTAATTTAATATGTTCCTTTGTTTTCTGACAGATGAGCAGATGCTTCATGAAAGGTAAAATTCCTACAGCCACATTTGTCATTATCTGTTGGCTTGGACACATTTGGCCTTACAAAATCATGGTATGAAAATTACTTATGTGTTGCTCCTGTCCTATGTAATACATTTAGGGAGCTATATTGCATAAACCATAAGCAAATACAAATGCCTAAGGAAAGTGTATATTTGCATATTGCATCAGAGAGAGAAAAAAATCCATTACAAACAAAATGTATTACTAATCTTCTCTGTCATAAATGCAATGTATTTTGGAGTCAGATAACAATTATTCTATAGTTTCTACCATTATTCATACCCAGAAAATGTTTGTTGTTCATAAAGAGAGTGTTTGGGTTTTTGTGTCTTTTGTTAAATGATGTGGTTGCATTGTTTCAGGTCACCAGGTGCCTGTAATGAACAATTCACTGAACAGGTAGACTGCCATTGAGCTAATGGAGATAACTATATTCCTGGTGTATTTTTGAATACTATTGATCACATTTCATTACATGGAAAACAACTTAATTTTATTTATTTATCTCTCAGCTCATATGGAAAGATGATGGAGAGCCCCATCTCTATTTTTCCAGAGCTTCTCTCCTCACTCGCTCAGTCTTTCCTCTCTCACTCCAACCTGCAGTTCAATGAAACGGCAGTAGAGCAGGAGTCAGCCTGGGTAACTCTCTAATTATCGTAAATGCATGCATACAGTTACCTATAGATATCTAACTCTGGGCTTCCAATTGACTTCTATTTATGCTAAAGTATGACGATTATAGTTTCTACACACTAACTCTAACCCAAAGCCGAACACTGATCAAACAGTACAACTTCTTGAAACTTTTAAAATAAATACATTGTTAGGCTCAGGGTTCTTTCAGATTAATTAAATGCTTGGGATATTTTTTGGCAAATGCATGTGCTTACACACAGAAGAGACACCCATATACCCATATTTTGTCTTTATTTTATGTTCATCTTGATGGGGAAACTACAATAAATTCAGAACATTGCTGAGAAGATGTGGAACTGCACCAACATGGGTCATATGATTGATCTCATGAGGAATAGTACGGTTAGTGCAAGATTACCAGGAAAATAATAATAATATAATATAATATTAAAATGACAAAATGCATTAATGCACCTTTTTTCCATTTTATCTCTTTTTCATATTTGCATACACTCAGGAAGGCCCTAGTTGTTTCATGCGGGCATTCATGGCTCCTCTTTCCTGGATGACGATCATGCAGAATGGAACAGACCTCAACAAAGAAGATCTAACAAAACTTTTATGGGTGGCTAAACCCTTCTTAGAAACAATGCCTCTGTCTAGCTTTGTGTTGCCGGTGTTTTCTCAAAGCTCTCAGTTGGCTAAAATGTGAGTGTATTCAGAATCAGAATTAGAATGACATTTATTTAAGAAATGTAGTGTTTTTTTTCTTTTCCTTCTTTTCTAGGAGCTCTTGATATATGACATTGAGAACAGAAAATAACATTTAAATAAGACTAAGGGGAAAAAAATAAAATAATATCTGGAACAGAAGATTTGTGTACAGAATTTTGCATTATTTACTGTATATACACAATTGTATTTACATAATATTTGAGAGAGAGGCAGTATTAGTTATTAAGAAATGAATCACAGAAGACGGGTGGTCATTTCTGTGTAGGAAAAATAATTTTTATACCTAGATGTTCACTCATGTGCACAGAGATCTGCAACGTCTGTGGGTCTGTGATGATGTTACCTGCCTGTTTCTTTGAGTTGTACAAGTCCTGAAGGTTGGGCATGTGCACACCAATTAAACTTATATTTGATTTGCTGACTGACCCAAACCAGACAGTTAGAGAAGTGCATAGAAACAACTGAATAACAGCTGAGTAAAACTGTGTCATCTGTGCCTGAGGAAGTTGGAACTTCTTCAGCTGATGAAGGAAGTACAACATCTGCTGGGCCTTTTTCACAATGGAGTCAATGTGAATGTCCCACTTCAGGTCCTGTGTGATGGTTGTGCCCAGAAACCTGAATGACTCCACTTCAGCCACAGTGCTGTTCATGATGGTGAGAGGAGGGAGTACAGGGGGCCTTCTCCTAAAGCCCACAATTATCTAAATATCAGAGTTTTGACAACACACTTACCATGTAGCTTTCAAATAAGCCTAAAGGACTTGATTTAGTTAGGGTTGAATCTAAACTCTGCAGTGCTCCAGCAATCCAGGAATTGAGTTTGACACCCCTGGTGTAGAGAGAGAAGAGCAGTGGGGAGAGCACATACCCCTGAGGAGCTCCGGTGCTGATGGTGTGGGTGTTGGATGTGAGTTTTCCCAGCCTCATTAGCTGGTGCCTGTCTGTCAGGAAGCTGATGATCCTGGACATCACAGGCTTTGAGGCAGGTTGGAGAGACACTGTCTGGACCTTTGGCTTTCCTTAACTTCTGTTTCCTAAAGAATCTGTGTACATCATCTTCACAGATATTAAGTGCTGGCTGAGAATCAGTGGTGGGAGGGTGTTGACAGCTGTGTTGTGAGAGTGTCTATGGGGTGTGAGATCAGGCTCTTCAAACCTGAAGTAAAACAGTCGCTAAAGGTTGAGTCTCCACAGTGCTGGGGGATGGCGTCTTGTAACTGGTGATAGCTTTCAGGCCCTTCCACTTTAATGTAAGTTTATTGCTTGAAAACTGTTTTTTTTTCTTTCTTTTTTTCAGATTTTCAGAGTAGCTTCTTTTAGATACTCTTATCCGTTTGAGTCTTGCACTGAATAAAGAAAAAATATAATGGCACACTCACTTAAGCATTGTTTATTAGTTTCCAACATTTCGGCAAAACAAAGCTGTTTTTTGTTTTATTACTCTATTTTGAGTTTTGCACTGAACCAAGGCTTGTCATTGGTAAATGTTAAATAAGTCCTGGTTGAAACATGCATGTCCTCACAGAAACTGATGTAGGATTTCACAGTGTCATGGTGTCAATGAGATCAAGCTGATCAGAAAAAAGTTACTTAAGACAGGACAAACAAAAATAGTAAAAGTAGCTAGGAGCTAAAAGCCGAGGCAGCCATGTGCAGAACCATCTTCTTTCATATTACGCTTATAGCTAAACTCAAGCGACTAAACAAATGGAGTATCTTTACCTTAGTCCTCAATTTTGAAGTAAAATTTAGTTTCCTTGTTTGTGTCTGTTTTCTCTTCTCCCTCGTTATGCTGAAGGATGAAGGTGTTTGGTGAGGTGTTCAGCATTCTGTCTGAGGAACAGAGGAATGCGATTATTGGCTGGGTCAAAGAGAGAGTTGCACAAAATGAATTTAAATGCGTTCTGAAAGCACCTGTCTTCAGGATCCTGCCCTCTGGATCACTGGAAAAAACTATCATCCGTAAGTTTTGAGTGATCTGTAAGCTTTTATAATCAAAACTGGACATAACATAATGTTACATATAACATAACATAAACAAGTAAAGCAGAAATATTTATACTTTTTTCAACCGGGCATTTTAAATATGTGTTTTTAAATGTATTGTTTATATAAGGTACAAATAATCTATTAACAAATTCTCCTGACTAATCTAGGAAATGGCTCATCAGTCAAGGCAAAGATGAATCCGATGAATGTTCCAAGAGCTGAAAGGACTCAACATTCAACGAATGATGGTAAATCAGAAAGAAGTGGAAAAAACATTATTATAGTTAATTATAAAAGTTAATACAATTATTCGTTTTTTTTTTGTTGTTGTTGTTGTTGTTGTTTTTTACACTTAAAATTATTATAGTAGTTTTTAGTGCTTTGTCAAACATTCAAAGTTTGTCTGTTTGTCTGAAACAGCAGTCCCTAAATGCCCTCCCAGAATGCTCTGGCTGAAGGCTAACGTGTTGACAATGATGGGGCCTTACCTATCTCGGCTGTCTTTAGAGGAAGCAAAGACCATCCCTAAAGAAGAGGTCCGTAACTGTGACATGATATTCAAACCAATGCCATAATTCATACTGTATGTGTTTTGTTTCATTGCCTTTGTGTCTCAGCTCATACCATACATAATACCTAAATCCAAATTCACCTAGATCCAATGATTATTGTAATCTTTTTTTTTTCAGCTATGTGAGTTTTTCAGGACTCCAGATTTTTCTCCGTCATTTCAAAATGTTAGTGGAATGCAGCCCGCTCTTGGCCGAACACTTTTTCAACGCTTGAAACAAGAGTGTTCCAGCAGTGACAATTTCACTCACTATATGGACAGGTTAGGATTTACATCATTAGTGTGTGCTTAGTGCATTGCCTTGGTAAATTGTATTCAGGTTAACAGCCATAATACACTGATTCCTCTGGAAGCCTGTTGCCGCTTTTTAGTTGAAAATAAACAAATGTATGATTAAAAACTATATTGTGAGACAAAGTCAAACTGTGAGGAATAAAACAAAGTCACAATTATAAGATTTAAACTTACATTACAATATAGAAAATCATATTGTGTGATGTAACAAAGTCAGAGTTTTGAGATATAATGTCACATTGTGAAGTGTAAGTCACAATTGTAAGATTTGGCATCAGGACATTTAAGAACAGGCATGGATGCCCCTTTCACTCTACTTCTGAGAAACTCCTGTTTCATCGATTACTTCCTGTTTTTACAGGTTGGGCTCCCTGGCATGTTTCTTTGATGGTGCGCCGTCACTAAATCTGAATCTTAGTAGAAAACTGCTGTCTCAGATTGATACCTGTAACAACCCTGAAATAGACACGGTCAGAACTGACACTTTATTGAATCGTTGTTGCTCCCAAATTTCCATAGCCTGATTGTAATGTTATTTTAATTCCACTCAACCCTCCTTTAGGTGAAAAGACAACTAGTACAGAAAATTCTGGAGAAAGATGACCATTCCTCCTCTCCTGAGATTCTGCTGTCTCTGGGATCCGGCGTTTCTGTCCTTCCTCTTTCCAGGCTGTCCCGCTTCACCTCTGAGGACCTGAACAACACCCTCACCAGCTTGAGTCAGGCCAAGTGGAGCCCAGCTCAAGCTAAGACTCTGGCTAAGAAACTGTTGGAAGCTGCTAAGGTTACATTTTCGGCTCAGTTTATAGATCTGAGGGTTTTTTTCCTATTTATTGTTTTGACAAGAATGTTATCTTTCGTAGAATATAAGTGGTGAGAAGTTGTTGTCTCTGGGTACGATGGTGAGAGGGGTGTCCAGTTCCCTCCTCAAGAATGTGAAGGCAGAAGGCCTGCTGGGAAATGAAGCCCTGAAAACTATGAGTGAGAAGATGTCCTCCCTACAAAGAACAGCACTATTGGAAGCGGTAAGACTAAAATGAGTTCATTGAGAAGGAAAAAAATTCCACCCATAAGAAGAATAAAAAAAAACTGTGAATGTCCAAACTATCAGTAAAATCCATTCTGCCTCCTCCTTGATCCTGCTCTCTCTGTCTCTTGGTTTTATCAAATCGTCAGTTCCGTCGTGATGTAAATGCATCTGAACTGGTGAAGGGGTTGCCAGATTCTCTCCTCTCTTCTCTGTCTCTGTCCATTCTGGAGAAGGCAGACCTCAGCTCTGTGGATCAGCTGCAGGGACGCGGCTGGACTCGTGCTCAAGTACAAACACTAGACAGTAATATAAAAATCTAAATCCATTACCACTCCATCCGTTTTCTCTGATTTCCTTATTTCTCTCTGTAGTCAGCATTCCTTCTGAAGAAGATTTTGGGTAATAGCATCAACCTTGGAGAATTACGGTGAGACTCTATGTGACTACAACATACAGCTATGCTCTACTTTATGTAGACCTTGAATAAATGTTTTATTTTATCTTTTATTTTTTAACAAGAGAGATGAGAGAAAAAAACTTAGAAAATAAACAATAACTAAATGAGAGAAAAAAACTTCATGCATAACTGCATAAATGTTGTCTGCATAAAGACTTAATACAGTACATGACTTTTCAAATTGGAGCAGATTTTAAAACACTAGACATCATACACTTGCCAACTTTGTAAATGGTTAAAAACTGGGCATCATTCACTTAAGACTGAGGAACACACTACTAGACTTTCAGTCATTTCGACCACAACAGACTTGTGCAGAAATGTGCCCCTTGTGTTGGGAGATGTGACTAATTAAAACAATCAGCTAAAATGTTCTAAATTGGATGCAAGTATGAAACCTATTTGATAGCCTCTGACTGTATCTGTCTGAAGCTTAAAGGGGGGGTGAAATGCTATTTCATGCATACTGAGTTTTATACACTGTTAAAGAGTTGGATTCCCATGCTAAACATGGACAAAGTTTAAAAAATTAAGTTGTACGTTTGAAGGAGTATTTCTGTTCCAAAAAAACTCCTTCCCGTTTGTCACAAGTTTCGGAAAGTATTTTTCCGAGTATGGCTCTGTGTGACGTAAGATGGAGCGGAATTTCCTTATATGGGTCCTAAGGGCTCTTCTCCCGAAAGAGCGCGCGCTCCCGTAAAGCAGAGCACTGAGAAGCTGAGCACAGGCATTCACTGATCAGAGCGAGAGCGTCACGAAATTTCACAAAAGAAGTGTGTTTTTGGTTGCCAGGGCAAGACAACCCTGCACAGATTACCAAAAGAGAAACAGCATTAAGGGACCAGTGGATGGAGTTTATTTTTACAGAGCATCAACGGAGTTGTGCAAGTGTTTGTGTTTGTTCCCCTGCATTTCGAAGATGCTTGTTTTACAAACAAGGCCCAGTTTGACGCCGGATTTGCACATCGTTTATTTCTTAAGGATAATGCAGTCCCAACGAAAAAGGGTCACGATCGTGTGTTGGAACCGCATTAGGTGAGTAAAACTGCTTCAAATATCTCTGTGTTGTTAACTTAGCTATCGGCGCGTAAGCACATCAAGTCAACAACCTGCGATGTTGTCATCAAACTGCACTTTCCACAAGTACAGCTTAAAAAAAAAAAAAAAAGACGACAAAGTCGAACTTAGTCATTTTCCAAAACCGCTAAGCAAATATATACAGTTTCAGTACATACCACACAGAGACACCTTTGCTGATGCTGCTCTTGTTAAATTTCAGCTTCTGGATCTGATTCTGGATCATAAATATACGCTGAATCTGACTGTTAGCCATGGTCTGTTTTGGTTGTTTTTTTCCTCACGGTAATGTCACAACTTCCAAACGCTCTCAACGCAAAAGCCTACTGGCGCTCGTGATTCTTTAGCTCCGCCCACACGTCACGCCTCCAGCCGGTCGTGTTTTTCCGGGAAAAATCGGTACAGACTATCTTTCTCTTATGAATATAATAAAACTAAAGACTTTTTGGAGTTATGAAGGATGCAGTACTACTCTATAGGTACTCAAGATTAACGGGAGATTGAGTGAAAATGAGCATTTCACCCCCCCCCCCCCCCCTTTAAAAATTGGAGTCTGTACTCATCATACACTATGCAATTTTCTGTCAAATCTGTCAACTCTGTCTACACAGATTTTACAGACTAGCTTTGACTTTCAACAGCTAATGCTGAGTTGTCCAGACTGCAAATTGGTGCAAAAATCTGTGCTCAACTTATGTAATGTACTGCAGCCTTAAGATGCAGTATCCTGATCAAGCTCATGGTGTTGTTAACAGGAAGCTGGGTCAGGCTGTACAGGGTGTCACTTGTGAAATGATTGAAAAAATCAATCAAACTGATGTTTTGGAAATGGCACAGATACTTAACGAATCCTTCGCATGGCTCTCCAGGGTTCAGGTAAACATCACATATTTATTTATTTTTTTCCACACATTCTTTCATCAGATATGTCTCCATGATAAAAAATGTAATTTTTCTTTCTAAGATTCGCTGTACAGCTCAAAAAATCTTTGCAAGTCTGGAGGAACAGAGGCCAGGATATTTCACGAACATTAACAACTCTGAGCTTCAGGCTATCCCATCGATACTACTTATCCATCTGCCGTAAGAGCAGAACAGTGCTGTACATGCATAATTAACATTTATTTTACATTTAAATGCATTCAAATTTAATTTAACTTAAGTTTCAGTCATATGCTAAGACAGGCAAAATATTATTTTTCTTTACTTTTCTTTCCCTCTCGCACTATGCATATCATGACACATTCAGAGTGGAGCAGATTCAAAACCTGTCAGATGTTGTGTGTCCTGCTTTCATGGAAAAGATGAAGCAAGTCAACCTGTCATCTCTGCCGAACAGCTCTCCAGCACGCTACACACTTACTAAAAGAGCCATCGGCTGCCTGGTAATATGTGCACACACCTGCAACAAGCTTGTCCTGTCAAAGAAACCCACACACATCTAAAGCTAACGTGTTGCTGTTCGCAACCAATTCCAGTTCTGTAATGAAATCCATCATAAATTAGTTGGATGGTGTTTGAACAGAATGCAACCAGACTTAATGGACATGACAGTACTCTTTTCATTCTGTTGACTTACATTAATACAAATACAGGAGACAGGAGACAAGCTTAAGCAAATTTGCTGCTCTCTAAATAGATATGTCACAGACCCCTTGAATGCTGAATGAAAACTTTAAATCTGCAGGCTTGCAGCATTGCAGTAAAGTGGAGTAAATTGAATATTTTTATATTTTGCATGTATCATATGTTGGAATAAGTTTTTAAAAAGACATTGCAAAATGCAACTTCATATTACAACGTGCATTGTGGGAACAGACCCTTTTCAACTTTTCAAAAACACACCTGTAGACCTTTTTTTCCCATTATGCATTTCAGGATTTTTGCATTTCACTGCTCTGTTTCCTTATTGACTTTCTATGTAAACATGCACTAGTTGTAAGTGTTCAACCTTCGTGCATGGGATCGCATCTTTTGCAGTAGCTTTTGCAGCGTCTCATGTTCTAAAAACACATTGCTCCAGTTAAAATTTCAACTTTTAAAAAAACATGTCTCTAGACATTGAGTTTTTCTTTTTTCATTGCATTGCCCCTAAGTCTCACATTTTTGCTTTTAGAAAAGCTCACGTTTTTAAAAGTGTATCTCTTTAAAGTTGACACAGTGTTTTAAAAATGCATCGCTCATATTCCAGCTTCTTCCTAAAGAATACTAAACACCACCTCTACACTAAAGCAATATGCTGCCAACTACAGAACACCACACTGTTCTAATCTGTGTCCTGGATCTGTGCAGAAGGGGAACGTGTCTGATCTTTCTGCGGCAGAGGTTTTGACTCTAGGCCCTCTGGTGTGTGAGTTAGACCCAGCTTGGATTTCCTCTCTGAACCCTGCAGCTCTGAACTCCACGCTGAAGGCTCTCGTATCCTGTCAGTATATCCAGCAACAGCACAGAGAGCATCTGTTCAGACTGCTTACAACCACCTACGGGTAACAGCATGTGCTAAATCACACATAACCCACAAGGGCTTCACACAGCCCACAGTCTTACGCATAACCCCTGCAACCTCAGATCCCACATCAGTGCTTTTCTAGTTCATTGTTAAAGAGACTGTGAAGCCCACTGTGGCTTCAAAACAAACGCATCTTAAACATTTGAAAAATTCTTCACATTAAACAGCCTTCTACTCCCAGCCTTGAGTCACACAGCAGTAAAACCTGTGCTTGAATTAGATGTTTTGCATTGCTGTTAATGATGCGTTTGTCTTTTCTTTGAACAAGGGACCCTGCTTACTGGTCAGAGGAAGACATGAGGGTGCTTGGGCCACTTTTGTTACTTAATGACACTGTTATTGAAAAGCTGCCGGCCAAAGTAAGAATCTCAGCAATGACCAGTAGATTATGGAAAAGTGGGATTAGATTGTTAAATGTACACATATGTAAAATAATTTAATATTTAAATAATAATAAAAATCTGAGACAATGATTACTCAGTTATTTTATTTATTACATTTGTATGAATATGTAATTACTCTATAATTATTTTTTTTAATAATTCTAATATAATAATATATTATGATAATGATTATAAATATAAGTTTTAACATTTAAATACTTTTATAGTTATTTATTTTTTACTTTTGAATAAATAAATAAATAATTGTTTCCTTAATTTTATTTTAAATGTAACTTTTAGTTCTCCATTGTGTAGCAGATGTCTTATTTATAACTGACAGGCTATTTTTATCCAAAATTTTAAATTTTTTCTTTTTTAATTTCCCAACCATCCCTCCATTCTGCTCATGTGTCCTGCAGAGCTGGATGAAGTCATATCTGTCAGACCTGATGGACAGTTTGCCCAGTCAGCCTTTGGTTCCTCTTCCCAAGGAGTTCGGCTCTTGGTTTGATCTCTCTGCACTTCAGCGCAAGCTTTTTGAGCTCAGAACGAGTAGCACACTACTGAACCGCAGGAAGCGTGAATGTATGTGTACCAGAAACTGCATATGGAAGTAAAACGATGTGTTCTCAAAGAATAACCAATAGTTGACATATGAATGATCTTTCTACCTAAAACATGCCATTTGACTTGATTTTTTCTTTTTGACAGTGGTGTCCACCGTAACAGAGCCCACGCTCACTTATATTGAGGACCTCAAACAGTGCAATGTATACTGGACTCCCACCCAGCTCAGTAAAATGACTGTGCAGACTTTCAAAGATGCTGTGCCAACATTAGGACAGATAACCAATTACAGCACAGAACAACTGGCTGCACTCAGAGCAAAAACTCTGGAGGTACACAAACACACATAAAAAAAAGTTCAATTATAATATGCACAATAGTTTGTTATATAACAAAATAATCTAAAAAAAAAACCTTTACAGCATGACTTCAGTGGTCAAAGACTATGTATGTTGTATATGGCAGGCATGGCAACTTGTTTCCATGTTGAATGAGTCCCAGATGTCTAATCTGGGCTGCATCTGCCAGAGCTTCAGTGCTGATGAGCTGGCCAAGCTCAGCATTGCTTCACTGGACACACTGGAGACACTGACTGCTTGCAACTTTACACAGACACAGGTAATACACACACACACACACACACATTCAGTCACCTAACAGCATCTAGATTGTATATAAAACATACTACTGTTCAAGTTTGGGGTCAGTAAGAAATTAACACTTTTATACAGCAAGGATGCATTCAACTGATCAGTAGAGACTGTAAAGTCTTTTACAATGTTACACAAATATATATTTTGAAATATATGAATTTTGCATTCATGAAAGAATCCCGAATAAAAACAAAAAGGTATCACAGAACAAGGTTTCAAACACTTATAATAATAAGAAATGAAAAAGTATTGATCAAATCAGCATAACAGACAGATCTCTGAAGGATCATATGACACTGAAAACTAAATTAATGATGCTAAAAATTCAGCTTTGCCATCACAGGAATAAACAATATTTTATTTTCAGAAATAGTAAGAATATTTCACAATATTACTGCTTTTGCTGTATTTTTGATCAAATCAATTCAGCCTTGGCAAGCATCAGACATCTCTCAAAAAAATTACAAATCTTACCAACCTCAAACATTTGAATGATTTAATTCTTAATTATTTTTTTTACTATCGATTTATTTATATTTGGTTTTAGCATAAATGTAATGTACATATATATATATATATATATATATATATATATATATATATATATAAACATAAAAGTGAAAGTGATGAATTCTGCAGAGGACAGCCGTCTGGAAGGCCTTTGAAAGGGTGGCTGGAATCAGTGTGGCTGGACTAGGACATCTGGAAATGGTGGGACTGGGACAGTTCATCTGTGGTCTACAACCTGGCCAGATTGATCAGCTCAATTCCTCCAGCTTCAGGTTAGACATAATTCCACATTTGTGGTTATATTTTAATTTACAAGCATGCTTATGCACACTACAGCCCAACAAAACCACTGTTAAGTGAATGTTGTGTACAGACCTGGTCATTGTGATTGTCTGATGTGTGTGTTTCTCAGGGAGGCAGTAGAGGCGCTCGGTCGTGCTCCTTGTCCTCTGAACTTTAGAGAGCTTCTGAAGGAAAAAGCAGTGGCTGCATTTGGGAAACCAAAAACCTGGACTGAAGCTCAAGTCAGCATTCTGGGCAACATCATTGGTGAGATACAAAGGATGTATACTGTTGAATATTTACACATGACTAGTCCAAGCTGCCTTTATCATTTGATGTCTCTCTAGCTGGTTTAAGTGCTGCTGAGCTGGGAAGTCTAAATCCAACCGTCCTGCCATTCATTCAGCCGTCCGCCATCCCTCTCATACCTTCAGAACGCTTAGCTGTAAGTTTACTCTCTTGTTCGCAAACTTTAATGGTTTTATTTCTTGACATTATCATTTCGTATCTTATGTTTGACCAGTTGTTAAAGGGATACTCCACCCAAAAAATCAATATCTCCTGTACACTTGCATTATATGAACTCACAGAGATGTAATTTCATTCATATCAGTTTGTGTTCATCTGTAAAAAGAAAGTCATACATCTGGGATGGCATGAGGGTGAGTTAATAATGAGAGAATTTTCATTTTTAGGTGGAGTATACCTTTAATTGGGTTGATCTGTAAGTAAAGCAAATGTGACTCTTGTCATCTGTGTTCAGGCATTGTCGGTCAGCCAGTTGAAGGCTTTGGGTCCTGACAATGCTGCTGCGGTAACAGAGGCTCAGCGTGCAGGCCTCAGGGTCGATCAAAGGGCCGCACTGGATGAAGCCATGGGACTGAAAACTGCAGGCACTGGAAGCTCCACTGGAATCTCCAATCCAGGCTCTGGTGGATCAGTCCCACTGCCACTAAAAGGAGGTAAGTGACAGGAAAAGGGTCAGGAAACGTGTTTGGCGATAGTTTCCCCCAAATTATAATTAATAATCTCAATGTGATCCAGATTCTACTAAACAACTGATATATTTGAAGGTATCTTTTAGATGCATTATCGTAAAAAATAATTCCAAAACATATTTACAAATATTTTTCTTTGTGTACTACAGGTGCAGCAGTAGAGAGCAAGGCAGGATGGGTCCTCCTCATGCAGGGCATTGCACTGCTGTTGTTTGGAAACATTCTCTAAGGAGCAGAAGGTCAAAGGCCACAGGATGCCATGTGTCAGAGAGAAGATTCAGCTACTGCTGTGTGATCAACCAGCAAACCAGTAGATTTCAGAAATGTTATAATTGCTTTATTTCAAAACTAGGTTTTAAAATGCTAAGTCACCGATTGCAAATTTAGATTAGACTAAAGCTAGAAATAGTTGAGATGGTGGTTTGATCAAATCTGGGTCTTACCCATCTTTATTTACTTAAATGCATCTTAAAAACTATAGTTGATAATATCTCTATTTAGATATATTTAAATGCAGATCTATTATTATGCTATGAGAGACATAAAACACTGTCTATACTTAATTAAAATGTATCGAAGATGTAGTTTTGTTTTAGTTATTCAATTTCAGTTAAATTAGTGTATTATTGAAAGGTTGTGGTCTAATTCAAATTATTTACACCCAAACATAATGGATAATAAAGGTTATGTCTGTAAAGAGAGTAACTGTGCGATTTGAATAGTCAATGCTGAGACTTTCACATCCTCATGTGATAAAACTCGCCAAAGTACCACTCCAAAATAGTCAAATATTGACGCCTGGTCTGGACACCTTGGCATGACTTTGAGACACAGGGACACACATTTTTCGACATGCAGGGTCCTCGATTGCTTTAAATAAGAAGCGCTTTGTGTCAGTATGCCGAAGCAAAAGGCCTATCGTCATGATTAAATGATATATTTGGCAATAATACTGCCATTTTTGCATATATGTTGGGGTGTGATTTTTCAATGTAAACAGTCACAAGTTGTATTAATATAACCCAACCCCTGCCACTAAATCTACCATTTGTCAATAAAACACAATATATAACAGGCAGATACAAATACTGTCATAATTTATTCTTTGAACTCTTTCGAGGCAATATGATTGATTTGTGAGAGGAATAGACGTGATCGCCATATAAGAAATTAATCATTTTATTCAGCAAAGACACATTAGATCAATCAAAAGTGAGAGTAAAAACTTTTACATTGTTATAAAAGACTTATATTTCAAATAAATGCTGTACTTTAAGAACGTTTCTTTACCAGAGAGCCCTGAAAAATGCATCATGGTAGAAGCACAATCATTTTCAACATTGATAATAAAAAGAACAGTTTCTTGAGCACCAAATCAGCATATTCAAAATATGTCAGAATGATCATGTGACACTGAAGACTGGAGTAATGATGCTAACATTTGAACAATATATTAACATAGAAAGCAGTTTCTTAAATGGTAAAAACAAACAAACTAAAAAAGTTTTACGGGACGACTGAAATAAAACGTATTTGGGGGTGGTTAAATTGTATATATTTTTTATTATTGATAGGTTTGTAAAATGAGTATGTAAAGTCTGTTATAACTAGGCATACAATAGTGATTTAGCCATTACAGTTTTTTTTATTAATCAATCAATTTGAAACAGCCCAAAAATAAATGCAGGAGGTTACAGTTAAACAAAGCTATATTAATCCTTTTTAAAAAGAAAACCAGGAGACAAGATATGTAAGGCACCAATAAAACAATTCCAGCATAAACAATGTTTTTCCCAGTCAGGAAACAAATCATCTGCCGCATTTAACTGTAATCTTGACATAATGCATCTTATACTAATGAAGAAGGCACTTATTTTGTTCTCATTCTAAAGATCTGCAGCTGTTCAGCAGCTTTCCTGATCTTAATGCCTCTGTGGAAACAAATAGAAGAAATACAAACATTAAACGTAAAAACAATAATTCAAGCAGAAAGGATTCACCTGATTCGGGAGCATTTGGCTGTAACTAAACTGTTAGGAATTACAGTATTTTCATCTAGAAGCAGCTGCATTTTGATTTGGGAAGAAAATGGACTGTACAGTTGTTTGTCTGCACAATGGAATCAGTAGGCACAGGATCTTAGCAGGGCTGGTAAACGTGTATGACACTTTATATATCTTAAGAACATGATGCTCAGGGTCTCAGATCAATTATGAACAAGTTGCAAACACTTTTTAGGTTGATCAAACCTACGTAATCATCATTCCTCTATAGCATTAGTTGTCTCCTCTACTGTGATTTTACAAAACTAGTCTAACAGAGTTATAACTTACAGGTTTTGCCCTGATGCATTGTATTTCTCTAGTTTTTAGGTGAGAACGTGGAGTGCTAAAAGCCTGAAACCCAAATACTTACTTTCAATGACAATACACGCTTGATGCTGAAGGCCACAAACAAACACCCCTAGACACACAAGTAATTACATTTTGCATTACAAAATTGAAATCTACTTTAATTAAATTAAATAACAATTAAGTACATTTTCTCACCAAAACGGTCTTCATCTTAATCTTGGCATTTTACTTTTGAGATTCTCTGCATTAAGATATTCATTACTATAATACAGTCATTTGTTATTGCATTATTGCTCTGTTATTTATTACTGTGATGCTTTAATTATTTTGTTTTTTGTTTTTTTTATCAGCATAAAGGGCTATAAATTATAGAATTTTTTTACAAATATATCATTTAAATGCGTTTTTTTTACATTACAGAAATGGAAATAATTTTTTTGCATTACAGTAATGAGAATTGGTGTGCTTAATTAAAAATGAAATGCCACAAAACAGTAGGTATCACAAAAAATCTTAAAGGTCCTAAAACTACGCATTTTCTTTAAGGAAAACCTAATTTCTTATTTTTGTTGTTGATTTTGGGGTGACATGTTTTCGACAGGTTTAAAGTGTTCACCCTTTCCTGTCTCTCTAAGCTGGTTTGTCTGTTTTGTATGCGCTGATGAAGGCCATGCCGTGAGTTCTGAAGTGTGTACTGAGATCAGCAGGTTTGCTAAAGTAACGTCCACACACCTTACAGGTGTGCTTACCTTCCCCATCCTCCACTTGTGTCCCCGCTAAACTCGAGGGTGACCCTGGGGACCCTGCTGCAACTGCAGAGTCCGAGGTCACAGAATTTGAACCAGTGACAGGAGACGCCACAGCGTGGTCGGAGGGGGAATCCCGCACACGGTGGCTGATGAAGAGATGTCTGCTGAGGGACGAGGAGGACGCAAAACACGCCCCACACTGCTGACACTGAAAGCTGCTGGCCCCGTCACGATGACAAACAATATGCTGGAGAAACTCCTCCCTGTCCTCTGTTGTAAAACCACACGGCATACAGCGGAATCCTGTGGCTTCCTGCTCCTCAGCTGCAGCTCCCCTGCGAGGCCTGGTCAGGCTGCTCTCAGCCAATCGGCTTTCTGCTTCAACTGAGGCCCCGCCTCCCAAAGTGCCAGGGCCACCATCATGCTCAGATGAGCTGTCAGCTGCATCTGTGATACGAGGAACTGTCTGAAAGAGAGAAACGGAGAGTAAGTGACTTACTGTGGCAAAACTAGAGGAAGTCGTAAACTTTCAATGAGCTTTACCTTGGGTGAAAAGTCCAGTTACTTGATAAAGTTGTAAAAAAAATTGAAAAATAATTTTTCATAATTGATTAAATTATTATATATATATAAAAAAATGAGGGGTGATTAGGATTTTCACCATAGCCAGTTGCAAATGCTATGGTGACCTCAAGCAACAAAAATCTCTGATAGGTGATCATGGCTTTGTCCATCTGAAAGAGTATTTGTGCTCTTACCTCCTTGGCTGCTCTTCCTCCATGCTGAGCCTGAATATGTTTCTCCAGAATCAGTTTACTGCTGAAGCTCCTCTTCCCACCTGTACAGAGTCTTCATAAAAAGAAATGACACTAAATGAGAGATTACATGTAATTTAAATAATTTCCTGGTAATTAATGCAATGATTCAAGGGGAAAATGTGCTAAATAAAACACAAACATTGCTGAATTTGGACAATTAAGGCACACTTAAAAATTATGGTAGTTGTAAGAGAAAGTTTAACATTGTTTGGAAACACACTTGTGAGTGAGTGATGCGTGTGACAGCCAAGTATGGTAATCCATCCTTGGAATTGGTGCTCTGCATTTAACCCATCCAAGTGCACACACACACACACGCCGTGACACACACCCGGAGCAGGGGGCAGCCATTTGTGCTGCAGCACCCGAGGATCATTTGGGGGTTTGGTGCCTTGCTCAAGGGCACCTCAGTTGTGGTATTGAAGGTTGAAGAGAGTGCTGTTCATTCATTGACATTCATACATTAAAATAATTTTGGAGCTACTGTACACGTGTTATACTTACTGGCAATAAAATGCTCTTTTGATGCCTTTGTGCTTGACACGGATGTGCCGTCTTAAACTTGAGGATGAAGAGAAGGACCCTTCACAAAGAGTGCATGGAAACTTCTTCAGTTCCTTCAAAAAAAAAAACGTGATTTTTGTACACCATTAATACAGTCATTATAAAATTGAATCATGATGAGACATTTTTAATATGGGGTTGCTGGGTTAGGACAAATTGAAAAACATGGAAATTTACCAAAGAAACTAAAAGCACACAAACTGCTACAAATCATATACCTGTGCATTCATGGCTTGCATATGAAAATATTTTATATGATCTATTGAAATAATTTTTTTCCCCCTCACACTACTGCTACAATTCAAAAGGTAGTAGGTTTTTTGTTTTTAAGTCTGTTATGCTCATCACTGCTGGATTTATTTAATAAAAAATAGAAAATTTAATAAAAACGCATATATATATTTTTTTTTTCATCTTGACGTCCTGACCTTGCCATGCTGCTCAGACATGTGGGTGATGTAGTTCTCCTTGTCTGTGTAGTGCATCTGGCACTGTGAACAACGCCAGCTCTGGGCAGCAGAGCTCCCATCCTCTCTCGCCATTCTTCCTCTGTCCTTGTCTTCATCCCGTCCCCACTCCTCCCCATCAGAGCTCTCCATCTTTACCAAGTTGCTCTCTGCCGATGTGTCATACATGCTAAAGTCCCTGTGAGAGTCCTAGAGACAAATTACAATGAGGTCATGCACTCATATTATCAATGAATAGAGCTTATTATTGTTCGAACCAAATAGAAAGCAAACCTTAACATGCTCAAGAAGGGAACTTCTCTGCGTGAACAGCTTGTTACATTCAGGACATTTAAAGACGTGCATCTTCTGCTTGGTTAAGTGAGTGTCAATATGGACGCTGAGCAATGCTTTTTGGGTAAAAACAGTCCGACACATCACACATTTATAGATCTCCCTGTCATAAAAAAGCAATAGTTATTAGCAACTTAAAAAATATATATTTTTTTGCTAAATATTTTAAAAAGGGTTGCTTGACTGCAGTTTAGGTTTAACCTCAGTTTGACTATGGCCTTAGTTTCAAGGTAGTTTCCCCAACGTTGGCACACACACCAAGGGTTTACACTTACTTGGACTGCCTTGCTGTCTCAGGAAGTTCAGGATGCAGGGAGGTGCAGTGGGCTTCAGCGCCAGAGGGAGATTTGAAAGCCATGGGGCAGGAGGGGCATTTATGGAAGATCTCACAGTGGGCCGTCTGCATGTGAGTCTTCACGGCATTCAAGCTATTCATTCCTCCAAACACCAAATGACAACAGGCACATCTGCAATGGAAAGGAGAGAGAATGAACAGAGAAAACTGCCATATAGTTCAGTTTTGGTGACCTTATTCTCATCCAAAACAATGTGAAGATCATAGAGAAGTCAGAAGGCACTCAGAAAGTCCAAAACAGACTTATATGATAGAATAACTTTTGACGCCAGGAAATGCCTATGGACAAAGTCATCCCGGTATAACCAGACTAAGGATGATGGCAAATGACCTGCAGATCCTCAGCAACATAAGTCTCAAAAGTGAAAATAAAATAGATCATCAGCTCAACATTGTGATGTCTATAAGCCATCCGTGATGAACGATGGCACCGTCTATCGTCTCAACCCTGTTTTTTCTTTCATATGAATGTTACAGTGGTAATTGACATAGCATTAATTACAGTACAGAAGCTATAACATATTTTTCTGCCTTATTCTGTGATCAAAATGGAAGAAAAAGCTATTTATAGTATATACATATTATACTGATTATACAATCGTAATCATAAATTTGTCATTATTAAACTTTATATCAAAAATATATGGTTATTGTCCAGCAGTATATATTTTATTTCTTATCCAAGTAAAAGTAAGATAATGTTTTTTTGGTAAATTAGACATACATAAATAAATATTATTAGTCTTATTATTATTATTAATACTACATTTGACATTTATGTCCCTCTCACTTCTGAAATGATTGCTACTCCCCATGCCCTGTAACATAACTGAATATAACACTTCAGCTATATGCCGTGTGATCTTGATTTGGGGATCAAATATGAATTTTTGTAGTGAATTTTATTCAGTGGGAAAGGGGCCAAAACGGCTCTTTTGAGGTTGAAGGTTGCAGAGCCCTGAGCTAGGTGGATACCTATATCCAAGGCGTCGTGAGTAGTGCAGGCAGCTTTGATTCAGATGAGTGTTGAGGTCGTTACTCGGACAGATGACTCCACATTCAGGGCACACCAGCGGAGGGAGCTGCTGATGTAACCGGCGGTGAGCCGCGGCACTACACGAGTTCCACAGCGGCATCGGAGGAGAACACTGCATGCAACACTATAGGGAAACCAAAATGTAATCATTATAAAATCCTGTTGAAGAAAAAGTCCACACAAAAATTTAAATTTGCTGACAATTTACTCAAATTTAGCATCCCTTCACTTGCTCAGAGTTTGAACAGATTATAAAAACATCACAATAACCCACAAGCTATCCACACAACTCCAGTCCATCAATTAACATCTTGAGAAACAGCAAGTTTGTAATAAAAAAAATCCGTCATTAAGACGTTTTCACTTTAAACTGTTGTCCCCACACATCAAAATCAACATATTTGTTTACATATATTTGTTTTGGACTGTTTTTACTTGCAAATAGTGCATGATCTGTCCATATTTCTCTCCTGATTCAGACAAGACAATGTTGTCACTGGAGAAAGCAATATTATAGACGGAGGACTCAGTGGTTTAAAGTAAAAAAATCTTATAGATGGGTTTGTTTATTACAAACAGACAACTTTTCCCTTCACACGACATTCATTTATTGTTATTTAGATTACTGTGATGCTTTTAGCCCACATTTGGACTCTCGTTCTGATGGCACCCATTCACTAAAGAGGAATCATTTGTTGAGCAAGCAATTTCAATGAAGAAACAAACTCTTCTATGTCTTTTGTGATCTGAGGGTGAGAAAATAGTCAACAAATTTTCATTTTTAGGGTGACTTTTCCTTTAATATTAACAGATTTTAATAACAATGTTTGGCATTTTATTATTTATTTTAATCATTTATTTAGTTTGATGTTAAATAAATATTAAATTATAATTACAAACTATACATGAAAAGCATAAATGTGTTGTTTTTTTCCAGGTAAGACATTTTTGTAAACATGTTATCAGGGCAAATGCAAGTTTACCAATAAACTACTGTCCTAAATACACACACACACACAGAAACGCATACACTCACTCACCGCTTCAGTACCACCAGACTCCACCTCTTGAAAGTGTGCTACTATTTCTGCCTTCCCTTTGAACGGACTCCAACACTCTGGACAGCTGAGATCATTGAGCATACAAACATACCAGGCAGCATCTTAATCACTCAGTCTCCAGACATTTCATTAGAACAACTCCTTTCCCCTTAATTACTCATTCATTCAAATGTAAAGAACAAATGAGCATTATCTGACAGTGTGCTATTACCTGTTATCAGAAGATTGAGCCAGATGGACACCACTTTCTTTAATGGAAGACAGAGCGGAGGCAGCTGGAGAGAGCACACCTGTAATAGACACTGTATTGTAAACACATATAAATATCAGCTAAATCCTTCTGAAATGGACATGGGTTAATAAAATATACTAATCTAGATTATTGTGGTCAATTATCTACAACGCTGTAAACCTACTATAATTTATAATTCAGCTCCCTGAAGAGTACTTTAGCAATGCACTGAGCCCAGAGACTGTTCTTTGAAAACGCATGCAGAAAGAACAAGCCCCAGCTGAATTATTCCACATCAATGCTTGATTTTTTTTGTTTTGCAGTGCACAGATTCCCTGTGGATCGAGACAGTGACTGCTCCCTGATCCCTGTGTGCACACCTGTTACCTACGACTACGAGTTTCATGTCTGTTTTTACATCTGCAATGTTTTATAGATGTAATGTTAAAATAATAATAATAAAAAAAAAAGTCTATTTTAAGAATTCAATTAAGTTTCCGAACATTTTAATGCCAAGGACTCCGAAATATGATGATCCCTTTGCGAGGAACTCGTTTCCTTATATATAAACGCAGGTTTGTAGACTATTAAACACTAATGTTCAAAGTTTTGGGTCGGTGTGATTTTTTCATGTTTCTGAAGTACCTTATGCTCACCAACATGACATTTATTTGATAAAAAAAAATATTATAATACTTTTCAATATTATTACAATCTAAAATAACCGATTTCCATTTTAATATACAGTGGAGATCAAAATTAGAGAACAACCAATAATTTCCTCAATTTCAAGGTCACTGCAAATAGTCCTATTTGAACTTATCAGTAAAAAAAAAAAAAAACACATTTCAACTGTTAATTTCAATCAATTGTTTTCTGAAGCACAGTATAAAAAGTTAAATAAGATATTTGAAAAAGAATCACCTCCAAGATATTAATTACCATATTTTCTGGACTATAAGTCACACTTTTTTTCATAGTTTGGCTGGTCCTGCGACTTATAGTCAGGCGCGACTTATCAAAATTAATTTGACATGAACCAAGAGAAATGAACTAAGAGACATGAACCAAGAGAAAACATTACCGTCTCCAGCCGCGAGAGGGCGCTCTATGCTGCTCAGTGCTCCTGTAGTCTACACTGAGCAGCATAGAGTGCCCTCTGGCGGCTAAAGACGATAATGTTTTCTTTTGGTTCTTTGTTCTAAATAAATGCGAATTATAGTCCAGTGCGACTTATGGGTTTTTTTTTCCTCATCATGACTTATTTTTGGGCTGATGTGACTTATACTCTGTTGCGACTAACTAAAATACGGTAACTGGCAGCATTCCTCCGATTTTCACAGAGATTGCAAGAGGGCAGGCCACCCTGCAACAGGAGGCTGTCCAGATGAAGGCCAAAGAGGAATGACCAGCCACAGTTAGAGAAGCTGGTCATTCCAAATCTGTAATTTCTGACAATTCATTCAAGTCTCCCTTAAAGGCTGGTTGTTCACTCTCATTAGCAGAAAGTATCAAAAGGCTAAACTCAACTTTGCTGAGGAGAATGTTGCGTGGGTAGAGAAGAACTGGTCCAAAGCTCCCTTTAGTGATGAGACAAGTTTAATTTACTTGGGTCTGATGGGAAACATTCTGTTTGTTGTAAAGCTGAGGATAGACTGAAGCACAAGAGTGCAAAGAAGTCAGTGAAATTTGGAGGAGGGACTGTGAAATGTTTTGTGTGGCAGGAGTTGGGTCTCTTTTACAGCTACAAGGCAGGGTGAATGCAACATGCAGGAACTTCCCTGCAAGCATCTCCCAATCAGCTTGTAATTTTCATTCAAGACATCACACTGCAAAACTGGTAAAGCAGTTTCTTGATTCTAAAAAAGACTGAAATAATGAAATGGTCCGCCCAGAGTCCTGATCAGAACCCAACTAAAAACTCACTACAGTTACCGAACTATGGAAGAGAGAGCAAGAAGAATGGACCAAGATCAGACCAGCGCAGTCTGAGAAACTAGTGATGTCCTACGGCTGCAGATGTGCTGAAGTCATTAAAGAAAAGGAACTCTACACTTCCTTCTGATTTCAGGTTAGCAGTAAAACGACAAGTTACGAAAACAGCCGTATACCTACAGATAATATTTCTTCAAATTCTGAGTAATGAATATTAAACATTTTTCTGAAATAAATAAAGTATTTATACATTGTTCTCTAATTTTGATCTCCATTGTATGTTAAAAAGCACTTTATTCATTTTACCATTACTCCAGTCCATTTAATAATTTTATTATCAATACTGATTAATAGTTTTGCATACTTTTTTCAGGATTCATTAGTTCAAAACGTTTATCTGAAAATCTACTGTAACATTATAAATGTCTTTCATGTCAATTTCAATCAATTAAGTGTATCCATGCTGAATTAATTTTAAAAAAGAGGGAAAAAAAAGAAAAGAAAAAAAAGAATCTTACTGACCCAAACTTAGTAGTGTAAAAAGACCCTGTTTCACAGTGTAAGGAAAATATAATTAAGCTGAAGGTGCCACTGGCAAAGAACAATACATTAAAAAGCACAAAAAAACTACATCTAAATATATTGTTCCACAAAACTTCGATCACATTTCTTTTGTATTCCTTACTGTTGAAATCTAGGGCTGTCAACAGAATAAAATAATTGCAATTGCAAATGTCAGGATTTCTCTCAAATTTTCCACAGACCCGCTATCATCCCTGCTTGGATCTTTGCTGATCCAAAATGTGCACAATGTAAACCTAAAATATTTACTCCCCCAATCGCAAGATTGTTCGTTCATGATAACTAGAAATATTGAGTTTTTGAGAAAAAGCCATTCATACTTTTTTCCCTTCTGCATCTATAAATACACTGAAAAAGACACAAACCTATAGGCACGGTATCCTGCTGGCCAATCATCTGCTCCACACTGACAGGACTCATGACGAGGTGCGAGCACTGCATAACCAGCCCCTTCTCCTTGTGCTCTCGCGCATGGAGCAGCAGGCTGCACTTATTAAAGAAAGCCAAGCGTTTGGAGCAGTGGTTACAGGACACCTCGATCCTCATAGAGCGCCGGTCATAGTGCCTTGCCAGGCTGCGCTCGAGTGCAAAAGCATCCCCGCATTCAAGGCAACGGTATCCCATTGAGGGCAATCGAAGACCCCATTCTTGGGGAGGAGGGATGGAGAGGTCTGGCTGATAACTTGGCAGTGGATTCTTACTGTTTAGGATTTTGTTGAAGGCCTCAACTAGGCTAGACTGGCTACGTGAGATCACAGCCCCCGGGCTGTTTACAATGGAGGCTGGTTTGGCTGTCCCAGGATTCCCATTCACTGTTTTCTTCCCCAAAGAGCGAACCCCAGGCATGGATGAAGAAGAGATGGAAGGGAGGGTTGACGTTCTAGTGATCTTGACTGCGGTGGTGGAAAGACTGGCGGCCATTTGATTCTGTGCCTTGCTGGCTGCAAATAACATAGCTGTACTGGCATCCTGAAGGGTGGATACTGGCAACATTGTCACCTTTGAACCCTGAGTTAGCCTTTGAGATGTAGCACCAGACCTCTGAATCCTACGGGTCCCTGCTTGAACCTTAGAGCCACCAGGACCCTTCCCTCCTTTGGGAGGCACTTTAGATACAGTACGTGTGTTTCCAGCAGTCGTTTTGACAGTTTTGATTCTGACTTTGAGAGGCTTGGAGGGGACCGCGCTGGACTTGGTGGCATCTTCAGAGGGTGAATCTACCAAAGTAGGCTCGGTGGATTTCCTTTCGGTCTCCTCAGCTCCACCATCCTCTGTATTTAGTTGAAGATCACTCTTCTCCTGCAAACCAACGCTCGTGTCAAAAACTTGATCTTGAGGGGCTTCTTCTCTTCGGACCTTCTGTTCTGGTTCATTGTCTTCTTGTTGATTTGATGGCAGAGATGGATGGGGTTGAGGGATTTCTGGCTCAGGGCTTTCAGGAGAATCTCTCTCCTCGATTATGTGCTCTGCGTCTTTTTCTTCAACTGGCAGATCATTTGTGGAGGTCAGAGGTGTTTGGTTGATGCGGTTTTGTAGAAGTGTTGGATTCTGGACAGACGGCTCCTCAATTTGAGTGTTACTAAATGGTAAGGAAGGGGATGAGGGAGAGGATGGCTGAAACACACTTGAAGGAGACCGCTGCATGCGTAGTACCTTGGGAGCGGAGCACAGCTGGGAATCCGGGCTTTCCTGGATGACAAGCGCAGGGCTACCGAGGTCTGGTTCAGATTCTTCATCTTCAGATAAGGGTCGGCGGACTCCTGCCTTCACAGAACCATTTAATGGTTGTGCATCCTCACAATCAACTCTTGGAGAAAAGTTTGGACCAATTAAATGTGAAGATAGGATGGGGGGATCAGATAGGGGTAAAGACTGAGGTGGGGAGAAAGTGCTAGGAGGGTGTTTAGAAGACGTGCCATCACTAGACCAAAGCTGCCCATTGGGCTGCATCCGGGTTAGAGCTGGTGGCGGAGAGGGTTTTGTAGGCACATCTGAAACAGTTTCCAGTCCATTATAGATGAACTGATCTGAAGGCACCAGGCCATCTTCATTGGGACCTTTCTGGGGCAGACTCATGTGATGCACCAGCACCAGAAAATATCCCCCAGTTACATTTCCTTCAGCTTTGTCATCAGCCTGTACACTGTTTTTTACAATCACACTGACAATAGAGGGGTCATTATGTGGAGATGAAAGAACAGGCTCAGGGCTTTCTGGAGGTCTTAGGCATGGACTTCCGCTTCTCTCCTTTCCAACAACACCACTGTGTTCAATATGATTACCATCAGTGTCGGACTGAATTGCTTCTTTTGGCATCAATGTCTGGAATGTCAAACGCTGCCAGCAGGTCATCAAAAATCTGGTGTCTTTCATGTCCCCCATTCCCATGTGGATGAAAAATATCTGCGTTACAAGACGTCACAAAAAAAGAACAGATGTGATCAATTGTTCATAATGTAGAAAATAAATTATGAAGAAAATGTGTTCAGATGCATCAACATTAGTAAAACACGAGAAGGTACGTAATTTGCTAGTCAAAACCAAATACATTTAAGAAGCGATATAATGAATGTGTGTGTGTGTGTGTGTGTGTGTGTGTGTGTGTGTGTATCTTGGTCAATTTAGCTAAAAGCTTCTTTAATAGGAGGAAATAAACAGCTGGAGTTAGTTACAGGAAGTAGGCTATTAATAACTTTAGATCTTCAGCATATGACATATTAAATGTATACATTAGTTTTGTCCAGCTGCAACTTGCTCTGCAAATATGAACTTTACACTAGTCCTTTCCTATGCTAGCTAAACCAAAGACACTTCAGATGTCTTTTAAACGAGTCGGATATTTTTCCAGATTTATTCGCCACCTATTTCCAAAGAGAATGTAGTTCTGCAACAACTAAAATTAATGAATGAATTAATCGTATTTGTCATATATTATAGTATTGCTGAAGTGTCGAGCCACAGCTACAGTCGATTAGCCGAAAGCGCAGTCTGCAACGTCTGACGTCGATAATACAACAAACAAGAAGTTCATAAGATGATGATGGCAATTATTAGTGCGCATATATGTTTTTAGTGAAAATGAAGCGATAAATGCGTGTATTGTTGCTCAGTGTGTCCAAGCGTCAAACTTTTTTACCTGACCAAATATTCTCGTCTACTCCTGGACTGACCCAGGACGGCGCACAGCATTTGCGTCACCTCTGAAGAAAAACAACTCTTTCAAGTGTAACATGCAAATGTCGATGCTGTCAGAAGCGAAATAGAGAAAAGAGAGCCGCTGTTTTCTTATGTTTGTTCGATTGCTACACAAATGGTCGGTGTGATACTATGACAGCTGTTTTTCAGTTTGTACCTGTTGCATGTGACAGCAGCGAAAAGGAGTTTATGCTCATTATACAAGATAACCACATACGGGCAACTTGTTGATTTTAACAAACCATTTACTCCGGAAGAGGAAGTCAAAGCTGTTTTTGTTGTTGTTTTCATGCCGCAACTGTGTGACATTAGTGACATTAATGGAAACGTGTGTTTCTGTTGCTGTCAATATTGGTTCTTGGAAGTTAGCTTAAAATGCATTTAGCTCAAAATCTGAGGGCACACAACAGGCGCTGTTTATTGAGCATAATGCGTATTTTCAAAGCGCGGCTGCTGACGCAGTCGTCTACTTTCAGTGCAACGCCTGTGTGTTTCATTAGCTTCGTTCCCATTGACATCTTTTGTCTGATCTAATTTTGGATTTTCCAGTTGATTACTTCAGCCTGGACATGCTGACTAATCAGTATCTACGGCCGTGTCTTCACCAAGAGAACCCATTGTAATCAGTGAATATTTGTGATATTTTAGCGTGTGTCACATGTTGTGCATGTAAAAGTAGGAAATATTACTGTGAAGGGAATTTATGTTTCAAATGCATTGATCCATATACTATGTGTCGGTTTACTGTAATTGTAGCAGACCCCGCCCGAATGATGGCCCAAGCTTTACTGATGTTAATGAAGTTTATTGAGTCCTTTTTTCACTCAAAAATCACCGTAAGACTCCAAAAATCACCGTAAGAGCTAAACCAACAAGTACAAGAAGCGCGAATTACAGACTAGTTCAAACCTCTATCATTAACATACAGTGAATTACACAAAACAGTCATTACAACAAACAGTTATCAAATATATACAGACCTTATGCATTTTCGGGGGGTGCTTAAAGTTGCAAACGTTATCTGCGACACAACTCTGATGAACTTGAACTGCTGCTCTCCCTTCCCTTCCCTGTAGACTACAACACCGTAAAATAAAAGTCCTCTTTAGTAAGACAGATAATGCATTTCTTAAACCCATTTAAACTCACAGAAAGTCTGTTACACTCCCACAAATTATAAATGTTATTTTGACATGCATAATTTCAAACATAAGTATTTTAACTTATAATAACCATTTTGGTGTGCATGTGTGTAAAGCAAAGTCCTTTTGAAGATTTGTTCACTCCGCTTCCAATAATAAGACCAACTTCTGAGCTGGTCCTCTACGACTGAGACCTTGGTTACCCGTTTCTCTTTTTTGTTTAGTTTTTTGTCACTGAGTGCTATTGTTGACTTCCTTACTAGTCCATCTTGGCTAGTTACAGTGTCTATGACCGTCCTAGCTTCATTTCTTGAAGGTTCTCATCTGTATCCATGACCACATCACCAATCTGCAAATTCCTTTTTGGAGCATGCCAGCATTGTCTAGCCATAATGTTGTGGAGATACTCTTTTTTCCATCTACTCCAAAACTGTTCAGTAAGGTACTGCACCTGTCTCCATCTCTTTTCTCCCGTAGATGTCTTCTCTTATGAATTTTCCTGGTGGTGGTGGACGTGGTGGCTATTCATGGTAATCAGATCGTGTAGGTTGTGAGTGTTCTAAGCTCTTGGGGTCGTTCAGGTTATCC
>NC_039283.1:16372819-16541600 GCF_003368295.1 Carassius auratus
GAAAAAAAGCTGACAATTTAAACTTAATTTAGTTTGATTAATTACCATCTTCATGTTTCTGTGAATCAATAGTCAGCTGCTTCTGGAGGCAATTGCACATGAAACAAAGAATATACTGACTTTTAAGTAGAGATATGCCGATATTAAGATTCTGTTCTGTATTTTTATGTTATGGCCGAAAACCTATACTATAAATTACATATTCAGTTTTAACATAAATAAGAAAACAAATTTGAACACTAAAAACTATTAATCTTTTGAAATGCTAAATGAAATGGATAATGTACAGGATGAAAAAGGATATTACATTAACAGTGTTATAAAATGCTTGTGCTTTTAAAGATTAAATTAAGTGAGCATTAGACGTTAAAGGTAATCTAGGTGTAAAAATAGGAAAAATGTGCATGCACAATTAAATATGAAACCGCAACAGAAAATTATACATTTAAAAAAAATCTCGAATAATCTTACATCTAGTATCTTTATTTGGGGTCTTTTATCAGCAAATATACACACTTGCAGGTATGAAATTACAACTAAATTGGTTTATTAACTGACATATTATGCAAATAATTTGATTAAAACTTCCAATCGATTGACAGTCCTCAAAAAATCCTTGCCATATGCAAAAAAATTTAAAATACTTGAATTACACACAATAACGCATGCACGCACACAAACACGTACACTCATCAGTGTGACACAGAGACCAATTCCTGAAGCACAGTCTGACATTGGCTGATAAAAAGTCTATTATACAAGGTCATAATTTAGCTTGTCCATTTAAAATCTCTCCATTAACATCCATGATGTGCACACACACAAACACACACACACACACACTCAAACTCTTGCTAATTCTCTAATTATGTTCATGATTATGGTGAACAGGGCGCACTCATGGCCCAGCTAATGATGGCTTTAATGGCAAAAAATTCCCATTAAAAACCCCATTCTACACACACACATAGAGATACACATGCACGTACACACACGTCTCCTCATATAAAGAGAAAGTGCTCACAATTCTCCATTAAAAATTATTGCAGAGGGGAATATGGGAAAACTGTGTCATGGGAAGCAGCTGGGATTTTGCCACACACACACACACACACATTTTCTTAAAAGAGAACAAGTGTTGCATACTCATTCTTGGCAATAAATAACCATAAGAAACTACTGTATTTCTATGAACAGACGTTGAAAAAATAAATACCTTTCTGTTATTGTAATTTGATTCAGTCATATTAAACAATATTAAACTAAATAACTATTTAATTTAGCACATTTTACCCTGATAAAACTATTTTGAATGTAGCTACATCACTGTGTTGAGAAAAGTCTTAAAGATAAAGCAGAGGTCTAGCCATCTGCCACCCTTTGATTCATTCACAAGAAATAAAATGAAAGTTTCATTTAACCCCGGCTAAAAACCCTGTTCATGCAGCAGTCACACTAAACTAACACAAAGCAGCAGTAAGTGTGATTATTAATTGTTTGAAAGCCTCTGCTTTTCACCCTCTTCACGTTTACATTTGCATATACAATACTTTCAGAATTAGCTTGTCTGTCTGGATTAGTGCTACTCCATCTCCTACTTGTGCGCTTGTACGTGTGTGTGTGTGTGTGTGTGTTCAAATGGATCACGTGCCAGTTGTCTCTTGCTTGATGTGAAAAGAAGGCAGAAGCCTCCAAAAAAACCACCCAATTTACAGAACACACACCAGTGAGAATATAACCTACTGCCATGTGTCTGTATATCACCATGTACACGAATCTCAGGCAGCCTTTCACTATATGTGTGTGTGTTTAGAGGCTTTGAAGCCTGTCTGAGTGTAAGATAGCAGTGGTTCTGTGTGCCAGAGCTCCAACGAGCAGAGTAACAGAAGAATCAGTGAGAGAGAGAGAGAGAGAGAGAGAGAGAGACTCCAAATGCTCTTTTTTTCTATTCATTAAGTTGAGATGACTCTTCCATTGAGCGGTTCACCTTCACCAGCCTGCTGGATTTAAGTGAGAGGGAGTCACGGCTCTTCCTGTTCAAATCACAGACATTTACACTGCTCTTCCCCTCCTTCAAAGGACAAATACACAGGGAGATAAAGAGACCACACACATACACTCAGAGGGACCACACACACAACCACACAAACTCACCCATTTGTGTGTATATGCATGTTTGTGTCTCTGTGTGTGATTTGAAGCACTGAGAAACTGAGAAAAGCAACTTTCAGATGAGGAGTGAATCATGGCCATTTCGCAAAAAAGAGGGATGACAAGACCACAGAGATGGTGTTTCAATGTAAATCATTTGTTTATAATAAAACAGCGGTGCGAGGCGAGAGCCGGTGTTGTTCGTTTCATCATCACGAGCTGTAGTAATGAAAGGTGTGTCAAATCTGGCCTGCTTTTGAAGTGAATAATTTGAGACTGGAAGAGGCCCGAAATACACATCATTTCCATCTGCATTAACATCCTCCCCAAAGTACCAACCAGACCCCCTCCTACTGCTGCACTGTCAAAAATGAAAAGTTGAGAAAACTCAAAAAGTCACGGAGATGTGATGAGACTTTCATTTTCTCAGCATTCAACTGAGGTACCTCACGCAACCTTCTTTGTTTAGCTTTGCACTTCAAAAAAATAAATAAAATGAATTAGTTAACCTAACCCTTAACTAATCAGCAAAATTGAAAGTTTTCACAGATTGTGATGATTTGTTTCCACAGTTTTTAATGTTGTAAATCTAGCAACATTGTTATGTTTTCACTTTTTTACATTTTAATGCACATCTATAACACTTCACTTTGTGTTTTCCTATATTAAATTACATAAAAGTACTGCTGGGTGAGTGTTTCTAATACAGAAGTTGAGGGAGTGACTGTAAATTTTCCTCCGTTTTGACCAACATAATCGACTTCTTGATATTTTTCCTCTTTTGGAAAGACACAGAAACCCTGTCGTGGATTTATTTCTTCTCCTAGTGGGGCAAATGTGAACCCTCAATATATATTTATTGTAGTTTCCGTTCACCTCTGTAGAAGTTAACCCAACTATGGTAACCTGGAAATATTGAAAGGGTTCCTTATTCAATATTAAAGTGTCTGACTGGTC
This sequence comes from Carassius auratus, assembly GCF_003368295.1. NCBI lineage: Eukaryota > Metazoa > Chordata > Actinopteri > Cypriniformes > Cyprinidae > Carassius > Carassius auratus. The sequence continues at coordinate 16,375,928 of NC_039283.1, forward strand.
AAGTTTCAGCAGATATTTTCAGTATATTTGATTTGTACTGTATGTATATTCAGTACCTAGCTGTCACATAATACTTATCTTAAAATACCTTGGTTTCAAGCTACACATCACCAAGCATATACACAGGAGTAAAATGATTTCAGATGGTCACAAAGTCTTGTTTTTTTTTAAACAGTATAATGTTTGTTAGTTTATATAGATCTGTGATGAACTTGCTTGATGAGCAAGCAGTTAAAAGTCAATTAAAAATCACAGAATACGGGCCATTACATATTCTCATCTTAATTACATAATTATATATATATATATATATATATATATATATATATATATATATATATATATATATATATATATATATAATATATATATATATATATATATATATATATAATATATATATATATATATATATATATATATATATATATATATATATATATATATATATACATATATACATATATATACATACATATATATATATATATATATATGTATCCATCCATACAGTACGTGATGAAACTAACTACAAAAAGCTCATAAGCACAACAATTATTTATTGGATTATTACAGTGTGCCGAGACTCCTGGGATCACTGCTTCTATCATGCTCTTACAGAGTGTCACACTGTTTGGAAATTATTAATAAATAAAGAGAGGGGATTCATAATAATAATTAAGAAGAGAAGATGGATGAAATGAAGGGAGGCTGAGCCACAGAAGGTGAGGAGGGTATTAAAACATTAAATGAATAAATAGTGTGATCATGAATGACTAACTAAAGGCACCGCTATAGAAAAGAAGAGCATGGAGCATCCTCTTACGTGGCATCCCCTGCATTCATTGCAACTTCTCACCATGACGAAGAATAAATAAACAGAAGTGATTGGTGTGATAAGTGGATGTGGTTATGCACAACTGCCTCATTCATCAGCCTCAGTTGAACTGGCATTATTAATTAAGATTGTTGCTCTTCATATAGATACTAAGATCATAAAGCACACGCGCACACGCGCACACGCGCACAGACCGGCTTCAACTCAATGATAACACAAAGTTGATGAACGAGAACCAGTTCTTTTTTGTCACTTAGATAGATCTCTTCGTTTACTCATGAATATGCACAGAGCAATTTGCATATGCAAACCTTGGACTGTTATCTGATTTATGGGCTTTGCCATTCAGTCTTTCCTTCCATCTGCCAATCAAATCCCTTGTTTATTCAATGCTAATGACAATTCAGGAAAAAATATCAAGGTAGCTGCTTATGCCAAAGGTTTTAACCTCCGCACAGCATGTCAGCTCACCTCACTTGAACCAAACTGTACATGTGAGAGCCATCTGCACAACACCTGGACACACCTGTGCTCTTTCTTGCATGGACACAAATACACTCAAAAACACCAGCTATGACAATGGCCTGCATCCAATAATATGCTATACTGTAATTCAGACTTATATCTGAAAATTCACTACTGTTCAAAGGTTTGTTGGGGTCAGTAAGATTTATTTATTTATGTAAGTATTTATTTATTTATTTATTGTAAAGAAACAATTTTTAATTCAGCAAGGATGCATTAATTGATCAAATGTGACAGTAAAAACATTTACCATTTTTACAAATATTTCTATTGAAATGTTGTTCTTTTTAAAATCCTATTAATCCAAGTATCATTAATTCTGAAATGTATCACGTTTCCACAAACTATTAAGCAGTTTTCAGCATTGATAATAATAATAAATGTTTGTTAAGCACCATATTATTGTGAGAGCAAAGTAAACGCTGCTAAAAATTCACAGGAATAAATTACATTTTAAAATATACTGAAACTGTAATAATACAAACTAAAATAAATAAAAAATGCATCCTTGGTGAGCATTTTTTTTTTTTTTACTTAAAAAAAATCATTTATTTTATGAAAATATGTTAAAACGGTATATTTTGTATGATGCACCAATGATGCATTTATTTTATGAAAATGTTTAAAAGGTATATTTTGTATAATTACAGTTTCAATAATCCTACCATTTTTTGAACAGTAGTGTATGCACTTTTATTGCATAAAATGTTATATTATAAATTAAAGGATAAAGCTACAATTATTTTCGAATAATTAAACCTTAAGTCATCAAAGTGCAGGTTGAAGAGCACATGCTTATGAAACTTTCAAGCATAGGAGTTGACATAACCTCATAAGTTCAAAATTAGGGGGGGGGGGCTTGTAGTGTTATGCACAGTGTAAACAGGACCCCCTTTCTGTTTTTTGTTTTTGTTTTTTTTCAACACTGTTTCTCTGCAGGAACTTAAGTAACACAAATCTTTCATCACTTAAACCATCCTTCATATATGCCACTATTAGCATCTTATACAGAGGACAATTTAAGGGGGTCTGACCCTATTTGATCCTTGAAGGAAGCAAAACAAGTTAAACGTATATATTCCTTATAAATATATAGTATAAATAACAAGATTTTCAAACATTTCAGTATGTCAAGTTTACACCCTACTCAGACCCTGAATTTCACCAAGCAGTAGCCTAAATAGATGCTCTTAAACAAAAACACGTTCGCCTGCCCTGTGGTAACCATAGAAACCATTGTTTGCTCCAGTACTTTCCATTAGGATCATTATCGGATGGAAAACTGACAAAACAAATGCTGTCATAATCACTTTCTATATAGATTTATATTTCAAAAAATGTAGGTGCATTCTGTAGTTTGGTGCTATTTTTTCTTTTATTTCAAAAATTAAGAAACAAACTCTGTGAAGAGTCATCTGAATGGTGTGCACTCATATGAGATGTAGACTGTACTCATAATTGTTTTCTATCTATTTTAATTACACACAGTCCATATAGAAATGACATGACCATGCTGTACTGTACTAAACTCTCTCAGTGCTTATCAGCCTCCACTTCTGTAGATTCACTACAGCATAGTGCTGCTTGATGATGCGAAATCTGACTGTGTATTATACAAGCAGTTGTTATGGTACTTTACAAGCAAAGACAACAGGAGAATCAGGATCTGATCCACTTGAAATTCACACTCACTTCACCTCTACTAACTTTACACGTGTTCAGTGTTTTTTCTCAATTACGTACCATATAAACCCTAGAGTTCCCTCATGTGACTATAATGAAGCATTCACTCAGAATGTGAAAATAGAATCTATCCTCTCGTCAGCAGAGATGTTTGTTTGGCCAGGAAAACCGGTGGTTCGTATGTATTTATTCAACCCTGTTTCTCAATTATGCGTCTGAGAGGGTTGTGTGTGTTTTTTTTTCTGGGATGCGCATCACTGGAGCGAGAGTGTAGGGCCGTTAGGATCACTGCCCACTCCGTGCTCAGTAATTGTCAGTGTGTGTACGTGTGCGAGCTGAAAGTACATTCTCAGCTATAACTCTCTTAGAAGATGAATGAGGAGGCATTGGTCTGGTTGCTTTGTTTTTCGTTTTTTAACCTCATCGCCGACGGCACCTCTCTTACTGTTTACACCAAACGTGCTCTGCTCGAAACAAAGATGTTTAGTTATACAACACTCACACTCACACACTCGTGCCGTATCAAACCTCTGAGTCAAAACACCAGAATACTAGCTTGTTCGGTCTGGTCCACAGTGACGAGAGACGGAGTGACTGTGCAGCTTTGGCTGTAGTCCCAAATTCAGCACACTGACCACAGCTTTAATAGCTATTAGCATCTAGGCTGTGACCCCTAAGAATAAGCGTATTTATAAAAGGAGAATATAGAGCGACATTTAGCAATACAATGCTTTAGTATCAGCTCTAAATCACTCTCTATTTCTCTCTTTCTCTGTGCTGTATAACTAGGCCAAGCTGAGGTAACAGTGTGTCATCAGTGTTGCAAAGCATTTATGGAGAGGGAAGTCTACACACACACACATACACACCGATAATGCTAGCTCACAGGCTAATTTCCCCTCACACTTTTTTACCAAAATGAAGTACACTCTTCCTATAACACGTCTTAGTAAAGCTCATAGTAAAACGAGGTTAATGTCCATACTTTCTACTGTGCAGTCGGCCGAAAGTGTGTAATGACATTTGCTGTAGAAGTCTCATTAAACTTGATCCATGAAAATAAGCCAGTTTAATTTGGTTTTATCACGTAGCATATCCGCCCCGTGCTGCTACCGATGCTAATGCAGTTAGGCAGCTTTCTCAGTTTGCTGAAACTGGGTGGAAGAAGCACTTATAATTTCTCAGCACAGTGAGCACTCCGGTGTGAATGGAAAAGCACGTGGTGCAAATATAGTGCAAAATTAAGCGCAAAACACTTTTTCATTAACATGTGTGATTAACGTTCAAGACAATATGTTCAGACTGTATGGTTTTGTTCACAAGACATAATCATATTTATTTTATTGTAATCGATTAATAATAATAATCATTGCGTTAATAATAATGTATTAATTTAATGTATGAAGCCCTCCTTCAACCATGAGGTCCCATAGTGGGTCCCGGCCCACTTGGTTGACAACCACTGTTGTAAGGCAAAAATTATCGCTTTTTATCATGATTCAAATTGGAAATGTTTGCATTTGCATGGCTGTAATAGGATAAAATCTGTTAATTTATGGGGGGGGGGGGGTGTATGAGTTTTGTTGCCCTATGAACTTGTAGCCGGTCAAGCGGCCATATTCAAGCACGATGATCATATAGCCCTATAAGTAAAACATTAATTATAATATATACAGTATACATTGGTGTATGCAAACAGCATAGGGGTGAAACTCAAAGAGGGGCAAAAAAGGGGATATCCAATGGCTTTTAAAATTGTACCTTCTATGCCAGCTTAAAAACAAGCTCCAGATTTTCATGACAGAAAACCTCTGTAAAATGTGAAAAGTGAGTGAGTGATTGAGATAGAGATTAAGATAGAAGTACCAATAAATAAGAAGCTCTCAGGCAGGTGTTTAATTTGATTTTCATTTAGGCCAAATTTGTATTCTGCCCCAAGCTACTTATTAGTGTGAACAGTACCTGTAAATTAGGCCAGTTTCTGCATTAATTCGTAGGTTTTACAACCAGTAGAGCCATATCACTCTAACACACTCATTTATATCCCCACTGTTGCTCTAATTTACCATTCAGTCAGAGCCGACATACCTAACCGTGACCAAACCAACCTCATCCATTCTAATATGAAGTTAAAAACGAAGTGTGTATGTGTGTGAGAGAGAGAGAGAGACTGTGTGTGTGAGACAGAGAGAGATGCTGAGATTGAATAGTGTCACAATGCAGGCATATTGAGGTCATTTTGAAAAAGTGCAGCTAATTACTGCAGATGGAAGGAAAAGAAACAGGGGACTAGACCAAGCTCCATGTATGATTCTGAAAGAGGGAGGAGAATGAAAAAGCAGAGGGGGAGAAATGCACAGTGACTCCATGAGAGAAACATGCAGGAGTGCAAGAGAATGGAGAAGGGATGGAAAGAGACACACAAGGAAAGAGAAAGAGGTTCTGTGAGGACAAAAGCACAAACCTGACCACATTTCTACAACATACAACATAAGAAACTGTACAAGGCTCCTATTTGGAGCGGAAGTCTCTTTTTGTCATGACAGTATGCAACATCTGGAGTTTCCAATGATTAGTACTACATGTTTGGTCAACTTTGACATTACAGTTGGGGCTTGAGGCATAACTCTGCTTTGTTGTATTTGATTTTTACTAAAGTAATTGACAAAAAGACCTCAGATGAGCTCTACAGATTATGACTACAAAGTTATGAGGACTACAAAACACTAATATTCAGCAAACATCAACCTAACCTACATGTGGTTGTTTACAAACTCAAGAGATCTAGGAGATATATCACCCTTACTACTAGGAAATATATCAAAATAAAGCCTATTACCAAAACAAACACCTGCACTGATTATAGTCATACAGAAATATGGACAAACACATTGACAATACACACAAACATGACACATCTCAAAAAGCTCCTGTCCTTGTATACTGGTGCACCTGCCCCAAAAGGGAATCCCTGTGAGTGTAAACCTCTAAAACGGTTTCAAATTGGAGAATTGCATGCAACATTTGGTTTATATTTTACTTTCCCTGCTATAAACACACACACACACACAAAACATTTTTGCTATTTTTCAAGTATTTTTTTTTAAATCTATGTAAGTGTATTTTTAGAATAAATGATGCCTTATTGTCGGGGAAATGACGTTTAAAAAGACGACTTACAGTATGTTTGAACTGTTCCAGTGTACCGCGTGCCTGGCTGCAGTCACCAGGTCAAAGTTCGTGCAGGTGAGCGTCAGAATAAAAAGACAGAGCGCGAAGAGTGCCATAATCCCTCGATCTCTCGCTTTTCTTCCCAGTCTTGCAAGATCTTCTCACCCCACGCGACGCTGCGCTGGAACCATCCCGTTCGGCGGAGAAGGGCAGGAAGAGACGCGACCAAAGCGCAGCTCGCTCAACTACTTCTATAGGGGTTTCGCAATCTATAGGTTTATGTTAAGTGTTTAAAAAGTCAGAATCCATGGCGAAGACCCCCTCCCTTTGTCCCCATGGCGTCCACCCAAATCCTATAGTCCGACACGAGACCAGCGCTGATCGCGCGCTGCTGGATCTCCGCGGACGGAGCAGAGAGATGCTGGCAGCCGGGTGCTGGGAGTTTAAATGCGGGTGTCCTCCCGTAACGCTGGAAAAACTCGGGATGTAACGAGGCTCCGTGAATGTAAAACTAATATTTTCTTTTGCTGATGCTGCTCGTAAGATCGTATCTGGTAGGATGCGCGTGGAGCATCCTGCGCGCGGCGGCTGCGGGATGTTTTACACTTGCATTTGTGTGACGAACAAGTGCTCAAGCGAGTTTTATTCGCTCTCTTTGGCCATATTCGCCGCTCTCTCTCTCTCTCTCTCTCTCTCTCTCTCGCACACACACACACACACACACACACACACACACACACACACCAGCGCGCACTGTTTGGTAGGCTGTGCTCGTTCAGTCACCAGCTCCGCCTCCTGCCCAGCACAAAAGCGCGCGTCCGCTGGCTCCAGCTCTCAGTCTTTCAGAGATGCTTTCAGACAGCTGCTCTCGAGACGGACGAGAAAATCTTTATTTTATATCATTAAACAATTACGACGGAGACCGTTCCTAGTGCAGTTTTAATTACCTACCAGCACAATCCTCTTACTGTCTGTCAGAGTGCAGTGCTTTATATCATTTTATTAGCAAACCTCCATCCTTCTATGTTCCTGCTCTCTCTCTCTCTCTCCCCCCAAGTCTTTTCTAATATGGAATAATTATGGGAAATCCTCTTAGGAGGGAAAATGGATTGATGGATTGGCTCATCTCTATCTCTGTCCTTCACTCATGGCATCTACTCAGCCGCATAAGGATGTTGAGCTGATGTTAATGATAGTAATCAGTGTTTTATGTGTGTGTCCCTCATGTCAGGCCTGCCATACACCTCAGCACACATACACAAACCACCATCTATCTATCTATCTATCTATCTATCTATCTATCTCAGTGTTGGCAAGTCCACTGTTTTGGAACCCCCTGGAAGGCTGACCCTCCAGGATCACTACTGGGCTGTTTTGGCCATGATTGTGCTAGTTTTGAGTATCAGTTGGGCTGGTTTTGTTATGCAGACCTGCAAACCCTGATCTATCTGTCTGTTCGTCTATCTGGGGTGTATCTAGAAATACAGGTGAATAGATAATGCCCAGATACAGAAATGGTTGTAGATAGTTAGAGGGAAAAGTGCTATGTAATATTTATTACATCCTGGTCGATGTCATGATGCCTTAAGACACGTTGCCTTGGCGATAGCCGTGATAGTTTTGGTTGTTTTTAGGGTTTATTTTTTTCAGGAATGAGAAAAAGCGAGCAAGCGAGAGGAAGGAGAGAGTTGCAGAGGAGGGATAGATGCAGTTTGCCTCCTGTCTGCTGGGAATGAGTTGGTTAAGGAGAAGTCAAAATGATTTATTGGGAGAAAAGGAGGGAATAGAGGGAGAGAGGACAGTGAGAAAGAGAGGAAGAGATTAGGTGTCATTGGGGAATCCCTCTGTCTTTTTGTCTTTTCCCTCTTTTTTTGTTTTTTACTACTTCTCACCTGTCTCCCCCCCCCCTGCCCATTTATGAAGCACAGTAACCTCCCCCCAAACACACACACACACACACGCACACACACACACACGCACACACACACACACACACACACACACACACATACACATTTGCCAGCTCCTCCTGTCTTCACCCTACATCCATTGTGTCAAGCTACATTGACTCTTTCGAAGTCTATTCCTGTCCTCCTTTTGTTCGCTCACTCTCTTGTGATCTACCTCTGTCACCTCTTTGTGTGCCTCAGTCTCATCAGCCTGCCATCTTTCTCTCCGCCAGAGTTACTATGGCAGAAACGAAATATTTCACTCCTATTTTCAACAGTTGTTCCTTCGCCCTGTCAGCACAAAAGTTTTTGGTCTCAAGCAAGAAAAAAAATGTAAATTGGTACGGTAAGTCTAGAAAATATTCCCTCTTCAGCATCCCCTTCACACACTAAGATTCCATGTATTTTAAGTATGTTGCGAATTGAGTTTGAAATTTGCAATCATAAATAGCTCCTAAATTGTAATATCCAAGCAAGTCAGTTGTGCGCTCCCCCTAGAGTGAGAGATTTACATATCCTTTCTATTCCATCCTTTTTTCATTTCTTTATTTTCGACGATTCAAACCATTTTATATAACCATGACAGGCTATTGTCAGTTTTCATAAAACATCTTTCATTTGCAATACTGCCTCCCAATTCAATTGTGTCTCTCTGTCTCAGGAGCAGATGATGAAAAATGGTAGTGTATCATTTTCAGGCCCCGTGACACCGTGGCCCTTCTGACATTTAGCTCGGGGAGTTCCTGCTCGGTTCTATCCGTCACATGGCCGGTTCTTGCTCTCAAATCCAATCTCCACACATTCGTAGCCTTCAATCTAATAGAACATTCAGCTCTTGCCCAACTTTGATTTGTTTTCAGATATAAACTACCCAACTAAAACACAAACACATCTGGCAGGACGGCTGACCTTATGACACGGAAGTTCTCTCGCTGTGACTGCGGCATCACCGATTTATACGTTCGATTTATATTTGTAGCACTTACCCAAGTTCCCAGATCTCGTTTCCAGATATAATAGAACTGTGATCAAAATTCAAAAGCAAGTGTGGAGAAGCGTTTCTATTGTGCAGCATTAACTATAGCATTTACAAATTATGTGTTAATCTCGTCTACTATACCCTATACATTGAATGAATTCCTGCTTTAACAATCTCAAACTTCACATTTCTGCTTTTAAGCTCTCTTGAACACTTGGCTGCCAGCTTTTCAATTGTACAGTAAGTGCATTACTGTAATATGTTTTCCATTCTTTCTCTCTTTTTTTGTCCTTTTTTCACATTGAATACTATTTCAGTGAACTGAATATCTTTTTTTACAAGCTAGAGGAACAAGTTAAATTCACCACCTGTAGTAATCTACAGCATGGTCCTAAGCCAAATTTGTTGCTTTGCAGGACCGGTTATATCTGAGAGCTTCTTTGTTTCCAAATTAAGAAGCAAAAGTGGCCCTTCACACATGCTCTCCCTCTCTCTCTCTCTTTCTGTCACTCTCCTTCCCTCCTTTGCTCTCGGTTCCTCTCACTCGTCTGTCTGACATGAATTTTCAATCTCACTGTTTACCTTCCACTGCTGTGCCTAAAACAACACTGACACAGATAGAGCACACATAAGAGAGGGAAGAGAGAGAGAAACAAGAAGATCAAAAAACTGGCGGAGAGATATTACTAAGACCGGTGAAAAGAAAAAGAAAAGAGTATAATAATAAAAGAGACGGAAAAACAGAAAAGCCTGTGCATGTGCGTGTGTGTAACTACTCGCTGGTCATTAAACAGTCCATGTTTCCAAAATACTGATGTCCATTTGTTTTATTTATAGATATGGAACACCGTGAAAACTACATACAAACAGAAACACAAAAATATAGTTTTACACACACATAACAATTCGAAGGACATCAATGCAAATAAAGAAATATACATAAATTAACACTTTTACCGTGTTGGCCTGGTTACCAGCAGTAGAATGGTGAAGAGCTCTAACAGGTGTATCCAAGTTTAAATCTCATCATTCAATTTGCAGCACTTCCAGGTTAAATCTAATCAGGAAGGTCACATGACCTTCAATTTAATAAAACTTAGCAGTACCACAAAATAAGCACATCAGAATTCATGCAATTGACACACATACACAATATTATATTTAAATTGTAAAGTCTTAAAAATACAAAAAGGAGCAAAACCCTGATATTACAAATACCTCATACACAACCCATAAATGACCTATCAGTGTCAGCTACACTCCCACCAAATTACCCTTGATCTATTCAAAAAAAAACAAAATGCAACAATTTGAATAATCAATGGAAATTTCCAGGCATCAACACAATACATGAAAACAACTAACATGATTCTATCCCCACAATTCATTATTACACATTCTTCAGTTAAAATGAACAAATTGTTCACAATATCACATTGTTTTAATTAAATGCAGTACAAATCAACATGTGACCAAAATGCCAAGACCTACATGATATCAATACACCTGAATTTGAATAAAGTGATAAGGCAATTTAACTTTTAGTTAAATCACTGCTGCTGTTTACTCTAATCTTGGTATGGAGACAACTTGTGTGGGGACAACTCTCGCTTTCCCCGTGACTAAGGCACAATGTACCAGCCTGTAATGGGAGCACTGACCATAACCTTTACTACTTGCGTCAAAAAGGTGTTGCAACTCAGTTCTCAAAATCTTCCCGAAGTTTGAAGATGTTAAACCTATTGGTATCTGTACCTTTTCTAGATTAGACAAATCCTTCAACCAGCTCTCCCACCTTGATCTCAATTCAATGTGTAGTGGTTCATCCCAACTGATGCACTTATGACACATCTCTTGCAGCACCTTCTTACCGGATATGATGAATGGAGCCAAGAACCCCAATGTATCATAAATTGAAGCCACAATGGAAAGAATACCACGTTGTGTGGCAGGTTTCTCATCAAGCACAGAATTAAAGGTAAAGGCGTCATTCTCCACGTCCCACCTTACTCCCAGAACATTCTTAACTGGAAGATAATCATTGTGGAAATCCACATTTTCCACATTTTTCACCTCAACAGCACGGTCACTCTCACTGATGGACGCAAGCACTTTTCTATTGTTGGAAACAAATTTGTGAAGGTGTAGTTTTCCTTTAGCACACCGAGCCTGAGCTTCTTCCACCAGCCTAATTGCCAGCTCAACGGATTCCAGACTTATGAGACTATCATCTATATAGAAATTATTTATGATGAAACTAGCAGCTAAAGGATACTCCCTCTCAATGCTGGCGAGATACTTCAGGCCATAATTGGCGCAACCTGGGGAGGATGATGCTCCAAAGAGATGTACTTTCATTCGATATTCTCTGGGCTCTGTGTTTAGATCACCATTTAACCACCACAGAAAACGCAGGTAATCCTGATCTTCCCTAATGACATGAAATCTATTAAACATTTTCTCAATGTCACACATGACAGCAATTTGATGTTTGCGGAAGCGACAAGGCACTCCAGTCAACCCATTGGTAAGATCGGGCCCAGTCAATAGATAGTCATTCAAAGCGGTACCTTTAAACGTGTCCGTACGATCAAAGACTACCCTGATCTTATTTGGTTTCTTTGGGTGATAAACACCTTGGTGTGGAATATAACACAAATTTCCCATATCTAGTTTCTCATCAGCTATTTCTGCATCCCCATCTCTTAAGACACCTTCCATAAACATCCTGTAATCACATTTGAATTGAGGATCCATGTCCAATTTCCTTTTAAGATGCTTCAGTCGTACTAATGCAAGCTTCTTGTTATTTGGAAGTTGGGGACTAGTTTTAAAGGGAAGGGGCATCTCAAGATGGCCACATTCATTATGATAAACGCCTTCCTTTAGAACCTGCAGAAACTGAACATCGTCCTGAGATATGCCCTTTTCTCCTAACAGACGATCTACCAAATCCAGCTCAAGGGCTCTAACAGCAGCAGGTGTCACAAGGGGAAGCTCCCTGACTGATATGCGGTGACATATACTAGTCACATCCTTGGAGTTCACACCATTTGGAGTACCTCCTATGATGCTCCAGCCCAGGTCGGTCTTAATGGCATAAGGCTCTTCATCACCTCCATTGATCACCTGTCGAGGTGCCAATGCTCTGGAGCAATCATAGCCAATCAAAAGACCTACTCCACAATCCATTAGTGCAGGCATTTCATCAGCAATGACTTCTAGATGTCTCCACCTTTTAGCAGTCTCACAGGTGGGAATATGGGTGCGCTCAAAAGGAATGAAATCCCTTGTATAAACGGGAGGCAGGTAGATAGAGCTATCTAAAGAAAACCCTCTCACTCGAAGTCCACAGACTCTCTGACTTTCTACAATGGAGTCTTTTACCATCATCGTGGAAAGCTTTAGTTTTACTGGTTCCATTGATGCCCGCAAACTTTCACACACTTCCTGATCAATAAATGTGTGACTACTTTGAGTGTCTAATAAGGCATAAACAAGGATTTCAGACTCTGAGCCAGAAGACAGCCATACTGGAACAATCATTGATGTTGTACCACCTTCTCCTCCATTCACACAGCATGATAGAGAGGATGTACTCTCTTCAGCCTGCAAAACCATCTGTGAATGTAACTCATTTACTGGCTGACGATCTTCATGCAAAAGAGTTGGGTGGCGCTTCTTACATACCGCACATATGGACCGATTTCTACAATCTTTGGAGCCATGTCCCCTTCTTAAGCATGCAAAGCACAACTTATTCCCCCTAACAAACAGTCTCCTTTCCTCCACAGGCTCTTCCATTAATTTTTGACAGTCATGAACTGAATGACTCTCTCCACAGAACAAACATTTAACTAAAGTTGTGCCATGCACCAGTGTGCTCTTCAAATTACTAGACTCTTTAGTCTTGCGGTCAATAATATTGCTGGTATTACCCATAGCACATGCTGCATCTAAATCATTCACCGTGGTTGCCAACATATTTACTCTTAAACGCTTGATCTCCTTGAAGGGCTTTTCTTCACAGATCTTCAATGCATACAACGATGACACAGGATTGCACGCTATGCGTGCTTCCTTTGAGACAAATGAAGCAAACTCACTAAAGCTTGGATAATCTTTATCTTGATCTAGCTGTTTTGTGACATAACGGTTCCACCTACTCGTCACCCAGTTGGGAAGCTTGACTAGTATCTTCTGATTCTCTTCGCAATCATTCAGCACCTGAAGACCCTTGATGTGCGGCATAGCATCACTACATGATTGCAAGAAGTCACTGAACTCTCTTAGCTTAACGTACTCTGATGCACCAATCTTAGGCCACCTATTTAGTTTCTCTCTAAAGGCACGTTGCGCCACAAAGGAGTGACCATATCTAGCATTTAACTTCTCCCAGGCTTGCTGATAGGCTTGTTCATCTTTCCTATAAAAACTACCTTTCAAAACTGATCTTGCTTCACCATCAATATACTTTTGCAAATAGAACAGCCTGTCTGCTGAATTCAGACACCGTCTCTCTATAAGAGCCTTAAAGGTTGTGCTCCACTCTATAAACTTAAGTGGGTCACCAAAAAATACAAAAGGTTCTGGAACGGGAAGTCGAGATAGGGCCATTGACTCTTGCAATGCCTGTACTACGGATACCTCACCTTTTGTGACTTGCGGACTCAAACTTGATGTATTAGGAACTAGGGGACTGGGGTTGCTCACATCACTACATGCTGAACCACACTGCTGACTTCTTACTCTTAACTCCTCCTCAGTATACACTCGAAGCCTTGCTTCCATAACCTCAATGTCTCTACGATTTTCAAGCTTCTTCAATCGCTGCCTTTGTGCATCAATGTCAGCCTCCATTTCCATTTCTGCTTTCTTTGCAGCTAACAACGCGGCAGTCTCTGCTCTTCTAGCGGAAATGCTTGCAGACTCTGAAGAGGGTTTAGAGTGATTACTAAAAACTGTGGCTCTAGAAACTGTGGATCCGTATATGGACCTAGCATACTCACAGTCCAACAACACACGCAATCTTGCCTTCTCAGCTTCAGCATCGAACTCCATGCCATCCTCCACTAAACGTACATTCATTATTTTAATCAAGTCTGCAGTCACAGCTGAACATGCATCTATTTTTCTTCTAATTTCTTGACTTGGTACTGCTTGGAGTCGCATGCTATCATATAGGCCTTTCAATTCAGATTCTTTCTTCTCAACCCCATCCATCATGTCACACAAATCACTTTCAGAACACTCCTGTTTTAACTTTAAACGAACCTCTCTGACATGGATCTTCCAACTATTATATGCAGATATGAACTTGCTTTCCCTTTGGACCAGTTCTTGTGCTTTTAACTCCTGCATCTTTGGTGTTAAATGTTTATCACGGGAAGATTTCCTAATTTCAATGGTCTTTAATAAAGTAGAATTAAGCTCTTTAAGTCTTGCCTCAGATTTTTCAGTACATGTGGTACATGATTCATGTCGATTTCTCACAACACACTCATTAACTTGTAATGGAGATTCATTTTGCTCTGCTAAATCACCCTGAACTGACATTTTCGCTCTTAAAAATGTAACACTTTAAACAACAATACAAAACATAATAAAATAACAGTCAATAACAGTGAAACTCTTAAATAGAGTAATGCCACTTAAATGTTTACTTTAAACACTATTTCAATTAAGCAAATTAAGAACCAATTGTCACTAGGACATTTCTTTCTTACATTGTTCTCCAATTATAGGCAGCTTTGTCTTGTAACAATTTTATTTTAACTTCTAAAACCATCCATTTACCAAAGATAACATTTAATATTTTATAGTCTGACCTGCTGATGCACGGATGAATCAGGCTGCGTGAGAAAGTCCTCCATCGGGATGCATCACAACTGTACGTAAAACCCGCAACAAACCACCGCGGGAAGACGCATAGTTGCACGCTGAAACTTGCAACAATCAGTCCTACGAAATGAGGCACCGGCTGCAGGATGAACCCAGTTTGCAACACTCAAGGATCCAGGAATACCGCACTAGAATCGCGCGCCGAAGACAGCCGCCTCTATCACCGCAGGAAGCAGCCAACCACTCCGAAAGACCCAGACGCGAGAAGCCGCACGCTGAAGCCGAAGTAAACTTTGGTGGAATGGAATTAGGCCACGTTTTCACTGTAACTACTCGCTGGTCATTAAACAGTCCATGTTTCCAAAATACTGATGTCCATTTGTTTTATTTATAGATATGGAACACCGTGAAAACTACATACAAACAGAAACACAAAAATATAGTTTTACACACACATAACAATTCGAAGGACATCAATGCAAATAAAGAAATATACATAAATTAACACTTTTACCGTGTTGGCCTGGTTACCAGCAGTAGAATGGTGAAGAGCTCTAACAGGTGTATCCAAGTTTAAATCTCATCATTCAATTTGCAGCACTTCCAGGTTAAATCTAATCAGGAAGGTCACATGACCTTCAATTTAATAAAACTTAGCAGTACCACAAAATAAGCACATCAGAATTCATGCAATTGACACACATACACAATATTATATTTAAATTGTAAAGTCTTAAAAATACAAAAAGGAGCAAAACCCTGATATTACAAATACCTCATACACAACCCATAAATGACCTATCAGTGTCAGCTACAGTGTGTGTGTGTGTGTGTGTGTGTGTGTGTGTTGTTTGCCAAACAATGGAGAAAAGAGGCACGCTGGCTAAAAGCCTCTTTGTATAAATGAAGTGGACATTGTCCAGTCATGGAAAGCCAAAGAGGGAGAGCAAAAATGGGACACAGAACATCAGGGATGATGTGGGAGACAGAAAGATTTATAGAAATGGAGGGAAAGGAGGTAGACAGAAAGAAGGATGTGGAGAGAAAAAGGATTTTTTTAACGACTGGGGAGGAAGGGGAGGCGGCGGAGAGCAAGCTTAGAATAGATACGCTCTCATCCACATGAAATATTGAACGAGGGAGCAAGAAAACAAGAGAGAGGAAAGGAAAATGGAGAGAATGATAGAGATAAATACAATCGTTATTTGTTTAGTGCACGCTGAGGGAGAGTGCGAGATGGAGGGAGGGAGCGAAGGAGAAGAAGGGAAGGAGAGCACTTTGGAAAAGATGGATGAACGAGAGAGTCATGCCGGCAGCGATGGAATGAAGGCCGTGTGGTGAGGGCAGGGTTTCAGAGAACGAAAAAGAGAGAAACATTTGTTTGGATTCTGATGACTGATATATGTGGATGAATGGTACAGTTTTGTTGAAAATATTACTCTGCAAAAAGTGTTTCATCATCTTTCTCCTCTTCCAACAGTCCTCCCCCTCCAATCTCTCTCCCTTCTCTCTTCCACACTCTTCCGGCTTTGATCTCTCTCTTCTCACTGATCTTTTTCTCTCTCCCCCATCAAATTTGAAATGTTTGGCAGGTTTTGTTCAGATTGCTGTGCAGATGTGCTTGTGTTTTGCAAGCTTCTGCTCAAATTTGGCATGTTACCAACAGAGAGCCAAAGGCTTAAATTTCAGAGACATATCATTTAAAATAGGCCTATTATTCATTTATAATCCTTGGCTTCCTCTATCCTCTTAGATATGTTAGGTGTGCCTCTCATGATCATCTGAATGACTATTCACTTGCATAACCTCCTGCATTCAAATTTTGTTTTAGTTCCGTTCTCTTGAAAGCAATAAACTTTCATCCACATGACCAACAATGAAAAGAAAATGGCCTTTTTAAATCGCTACATTTTTAAAGCAGCACTAGTTATGTAAATTGTTGGCGCTCTAGCGGTTATTACTGGACGCATCCCGCGGAAGAACATTCTAAACGGAGCTACTTCTCCAGGTTTATGTCTATGGCGATTCACGCAGGTAGCCTATGTGTTACTCCGCGGAGGTGTACCCGGACAGGCTACAATAGTCCAAAAATAATCACTTATTATGAATGTACCGTAGTGATTTGGGATAAGACGAATAGGCGGTTTGGTAGATGATTTTATGATGTACTGGCTAATTATATACATTTAGCAAATTGTAAATACAGAATAAGTTACATAGTGCTGTGTTTTTACATTTATCCATATCGAGTTGAGTGTAGGCCTACTCATGTTTTTTTTTTTTTTCTGAAGTGAACAAATAGAAGTTTTTAATAAATATTTTATTTATTTATTTATTGCTGTGATGCCATAGAATAACTATTTGCGTTCCCCCAAATTAAAACAACATTTTGGATATACGTTTATTGTTGTAAAAAAACATTTTGTTTTAATTTACCTACATTTTACAACAAGACTGACACACATGTAGCGACATGGGAAATATTAGCCTTTGAAGTGACATTTAGCTACAAGCATTAAAAAAAAAAAACAAGTAAAACACTTGCCATAGCTACTCGTGAACGGTAAAACCTGCGAGCGAACAAGAACATTCTGCTGCACACACGAGCCTTCGCGTACACGTTTTCAGTTTGTATTGTGGTTTATTGTCCGCACATAGAAGTTTCTTCTCAACTTTCGAAAGTCCCAGCGATTTTTCCTTCATTTTTAAAGGCTCCATCTGCATATATACACTTCACATGTGTGCACCACAGAAACACTGATCTCGTATAACTGTGACTTAAACACAGAACATCACTAAACTTAACTGTAAACACCATCATGACATATATTA
The DNA here is from genome assembly GCF_003368295.1 of Carassius auratus. Classification (NCBI taxonomy): domain Eukaryota; kingdom Metazoa; phylum Chordata; class Actinopteri; order Cypriniformes; family Cyprinidae; genus Carassius; species Carassius auratus. Next base: position 16,393,746 of record NC_039283.1, read on the forward strand.
ATAACAACAACTATGCACTGTAACATTTAATATTCTTCATAAGCGTGGTAGTTTGATTATAATTTGGCTATAGTATCATGCACAGTTGCGAGCTCAGCTGAAACTTTTCTCCCCCACTCAGATTAACATTAATTATTTGATATGAAATTGTATTTGAAATGAAAACATCCTGAAAATATGTACTTATTATAAATAATAATCACAATTAATCAAAAGGCAAAACATGGCATAAATAAAGTAAAAATGACATCAAATAAATGTTCTCGGCACCTGCAGCAGTTTTTATGAGCAGTGTTGATGAAGCTAGGTCTGTGGATGTTTAGAGCACAGAGCAGCTGATGCGGCCTCCTGCTGATGCAGTGCTGATCAGTGATCAGATGATGAGGACTGGCCTCTGCTGGGTTTCTTCCATGAACAGCGCTGACATAAATCAGGCCTGCAGAGCTGCACTGCCCCACAGGAATATCCTCTCCCCTCTGAGCACTTACTGGATGTTTGTGTTCGTGTGTGTTCATGAGGGAAAGACAGGCTCAATGAGATGACACACATGCACTTGTTTTATGCACACATTAAGTTTAGAAATTAAAAATGGAATCTAATTTAACCAAAGGTGTCTTTTATTAAAGTTATTAAAGTTTAATTATCTACAGTGGATATGAAGAAGCATCATAATCCCTTTTGTTTCTGCTAAGATAAAAGGTAAAATTGAGGTAAATTGAAAAAAATATATATATACTAAAAGTCATAAATGTTTTGGAAGCAGATCTATTCTGCTAAACAAATGTTTCAAAAGTTCTGCTTTGATTGTAATGTTTTCATGTTTCGACCATGTGCATTCAGTCTGTTGGGATACACTGTACACCAAAATGGTGCATTTTGCAATGATCAGGTCAAGCAGAAATAGCTGCTTCAAATAACAACTGCACATTTTCACTTTCTTACAGTGTCAGTCTCTGTATGGTAAGACACCTGGAGAGTTCATCTCATTGTTCTTTAAAGCTCTGTGAGACAGCACAGAGGTGTCCTGTGCACAGACGTCTCTGCCAACGAGAGGAACCCCCAGCGTGCTTGACAGTCGGGATACTGTTTGTTTGGAATGAGCTGTGTTGGTTTGGCAAATATTTCTTTTGGATTTTCTGCCATGGTTTTTGGATGTTGTGTCTCTTTGCTAAATGTGACCTCTTAAGTCGCTGGGATATATCTTTAGCAATAGCCAAAAAAAAAAAAACAAAAAAAAAAAACATTGTATGAGTAAAAATTATCAATTTTTCTTTTATGCCAAAAATCATTAAGATTTTAAGTAAAGATCATGTTCTGTGAATATATTTTTAAAATTTACTACTGTATATTAAAACTTAATTTTTGATTAGTAATATGCATTGCTAAGAATTCATTTGGACAACTTTAAAGGCGATTTTCTCAGTATTTTTTTGTACCCTCAGATTCCAGATTATAAATAGTTTTATCTCAGCCAAATATTGTCCGAACCTAACAAACCATACATCAATGGAAAGATTATTTATAAATCCCAATTTTGAAGAATTGACACTTAAGACTGGTTTTGTGTTCCAGGGTCTTGTTGAAAGAAATAGTTTCTGTCCTGAATTCCTACCCTAAAACTCAGACTTGTAATAAATGCAGGGAGTGTCCAGTCACTGCCATTAATTTTTACAGCTTCTTTAAGGTTCCTGTTGTCCTTGTTGACAAGCTTTCTCCAAGCCAAGTCATCAGTTCTGTAAGAGCATCCTGAGCTCTGCAGTGTCATGGTTTTTAATAACATTTATGGACTTCACAATACTCCTGAATATGCTTAAAGTTGTACATCAAAGTATCTCTATAGCTATCTACAAATAAATAAATATTTTTGTTTGTTTGTGTATAATATAATTTATTTCTGCTTTTGTTTGTGATTTATAATATGCTTGGTGAAATGGGAAAACTGTTAATCCCTTTCGATACAAAAATATCAGAACAAAAAATGTAAACGTTTGCAACCTATTTACTGTAATTCATTAGTATTATTTACAATTTCTTTTAAATGTTTTTAAAGTTAATGATGTAAGCATGTTTACAACCCAATGATAAAAATAATTAATTAATTTATTTTAAATGTTATTAAAGTTAATAAATAAAGCTGCCATCAGAAGATTGTAATTGTAGTTAGTTGTGTTTTTGTTACAGAAGTTAATCTAAATAAAAATTTAAATAATTGTATAATAATTTAATATATTTTATTTGAAATATTATCATCATATAAAATTAGATCTTTAACAAAATTATCTTTCTCCAAAAGAGAAAATCATAAATTTGAATTAGAGATCAGTCTTGGGCAACCTGCTTCACAGTGACTAAAATATATTTCCATCAAATCACCAACACCTATTTTTAAAAGTCAATGAACCTAATCTTTTACAATCTCAAAACGTGTGTGTGTGTGTGTGTTAAAATGGGGGCTGAAACATGGCTGTGAGAAGTTGTGCCCTTCACCGCAATAGCATCCTTTCCTTGCTCTCTAAAAGCTTGGGTCAGCAGTTCACACTATAACGGCACATGTGAATCCACCATGTCTGCATACTGTGTGTGTGTGTGTGAGAGAGAGAGAGAGAGAGAGTTAAGAGAAGGGAAAGTGAGAAGCACAGTATTTCACGTTCATGTGCCCTTAAGAGACAGTGTAGCTTTAGGCACGAGCGAGGTTGTCACGCAAGTTTGTGTGTGTGGTAAAGACAGAGCCTGCACAAGCATAATGTTTGTGATGAATATGAGTGACATTTGAACGTGTAATAGCAAAAAAAAATTGCATATAGTATTATTTCCTTCAAGATTCCTTAAAATATTTTAACAAGTTTTCTTTTGTTAATTTCTGAAATAAATTAACAAAACTTTTTTTAATTTATTTTTTTTAATAAAAATTCCTCAGGTTCAATTAGATTTAAGTCAATTGCAAATTTCATTTTATTATTATTTTTTTTAAATACATTTTGCATATATATATATTTATATATATATATATATATATATATATATATCCATATATATTTTGTTATTATGAAGTAATAAAAAAAAAAGTTATTTTTCCTTTGTTTACTTATTTATGACTGGAACAGGAAGCAGAAGGGTACAGTCTTAAGAGCTCACCCCTGAAGCAAAAAAAAAAAAAAAAAGTAGCCAATTGCTATTAGTTATTTCACAGCCATGACCAATTTGCTGGTTAAACGTTGTTTTGGGGAGGGATCTTTATCATAAAATCTGTAGCACAGGACAAGTAACCATTAATTTGGATCTGTTTAGAGGAGGTAAAAATGTAATTTTAAATGTGTATGTGACAAGAGGGGCAGAGTCGAGAGCCGTGAGAACGGAGTGAGACCGGTGGAGTAAATAAGAGTGAGCGACACCTACGCCACTCACCCATCTCGAGTCCCGCGGAGGAGCTCGGGAAGGATAAAAAGAGGAAGAACAATGAGAGAGGACTTCATTTTAGTCTAGGGGCTGAAGCGCTGTTTTGTGTTTATTTTATTATTAAAGTTTTATTTAAATGTTCGCCAGTTCCCGCCTCCTCCTTCCCGATTTACAGACGTTGTTACAGTATATTAAATACATGGCCTCAAAACTACAAAGAAACCACACAATTCTGGTTAAAATAAAGCAGATTTCAAAGATTAAGCACTATCATTCGCTTCACTCGGTTTTACAGGTAAACAATAATTTTCTCCAATGCGTTCCAGGTCTGCACTTCTCACCAGCTGTGTCAGTGTGCCACGTCCTACTTCCACAAGTAAACACATCATTTCCTGTATATTCAGCCTTCAGGCAAAGAGGCTGAGCAATCTGATTGGCTGCTTAACGTAATAACTGTCAGATAGGTTGATTGATTGGCCAATAAAAGACGGTGACTCTGCTCACATTCACCAGACGCCATTGACTTTCCCTGCTCTCTCTTCATCCCTCTGAATGGCTGCTGAGTGCTTCCTTTTAGTGTTTAACTGCTTGAGACGTTTATTGTTTTTTCAATTAAAAACATGCAGTGGATGTGTTACAATGACCCTGACAATAATTGCACACTGCAGTGCAGCTTGAGACTTGTACCGCAGTTTATAGCATCATCTCCCAGCTGTTGTGTTGAGTATGCTGGTCTCACCGGGTCAGTGGGCGGAGCTGAGATCTACATCATTTACACAGATGTAAAGCCCAAAACATCATCATTATATGCTCTTAGTGAGGGTGCAAAATTAAGCTTTTCAGGAGTAAAAATGATGTGTATATGTTCTTACATAAGATTATTCACTCATTATGAAAAAAACACTCTGACACATAATATGCAGTGACATTTCTTAAACAAGAAATGGATTATGATTCATAGCTTTTCCACTTAAAACAGGATGTTGTGATTTTCTACTTCTTGTAATAGCAATTAGAATGCATTTTAATAATCGTTAGACTGGAACTGCTCTTGCTTGAGTTTATGACATTTTCTGACTCTCTTTTGTAGTAGAACATTAAAGAACAGGGTTAAAAGTGCATCTGGAATGATTGCATTTGACGAGCCAAATTATTGTTTATTCTAAATGCTAAATCATTATAATGCTGGTACCTTGTAAACACAGTTTATCAACTTACTGATAAACATCTGTGCATCCTGACTCCTGGAAATTGTGCAGAAACTCAAGCAATCAGATTGGAACCATTTATTCCAGCCATTTCTTGCCATTTTTGTGTTCTACGTGCTTCAGATGGTCTGTGAACTGATTGTGGCATTTGAGGCTGAGAGAAGAAATGGTCTGTATTTGAGAGTCTTTATTTACTTTTATTCAGTAAGAATGCATGAAAATGGGTCATAACAATAATGACATTTACAGTGTTACAAAACAAATGGAGGGTAAAGTTTTTGTTTTATTAATTAAAAAATCATAAATAAATGTATCATATAGTTTCCACAAAAAGCAAAACAGCAACCTTAGTAATCAGAAATGTTCCTTGATTTCCGAAGGATCATGTGACACTGGAGACTGGAGTAATGATGCCGAACACTCAGCTTTGCATCACAGGAATAAATGACAAAGAGAGAGGGGAAAAGGCTGGATTTCATGAACACAAGCTCTAGGTCCAAACCTTGGATCACAAAACACACCAACCACAGACCTTCTCATTATCACATTGAAACATTTCAACATAACTGCATGCTCACTTCATGAAAAGCAATAGCAGCTCTAAATGGAAAAAAAAAATTACAACTCTTAGTTTAGTACAAATTAATTGAAGGTGTCATTCAAGACAACAGCTTTGCCTCAAAGGGAAATGAGTGAAGGTGGGTCATGTTTCCATGTTAAAATACTTACTTTTTTGGGTGTGGGTATATGGCGGAGAGAAAAGAGATACTGTAAGAATCATATCTACTTTTTTTAAGAATGAGAAAGAATTTAACAATCTTAAAAATGTTTCTGATTAAATACAATGACTTTTGACATGGCTGATGTTTTGAACTCAGCACAATATCACTGTGATTTTGACACCACTGAGATCTGGACCCTAAAAATGCCTACAGATCTAACACTAACATTATACAGTTCAACACACAAACTAAAAGCACCCCCAGTACACTCAAAAAAATAAATCGTTGGTCTAACTTAATATAATTATGACACCTATTTCCACACATTTGAATGGTGTTGTCTCAACTTAATTTAGGCAAATGGAACCCAAGAGCAAAATTCATTTTGAACCAACAAGATCAAATCATTTTCATTTGAATCATATTATCGTATTTATCTATAAACTATTTAATCTTGTTGAGCCAATTAATCTTAATCACTTAATTTAGAAAACCAGAAATATTGTGTCAACTACTACGTTAAGTTAATTGTACAACTTTATTTACATCAAACAAATGTTTAATTGTTGACATGTCTATCAAAATGTAATTTACTACACAAATAAAATGTTCTCAAAGTGAATGTCACAAGTTTCTCTTTATTCTTATTTCAGGGCAAATTTTCAGGTGAAAAAATAAAAAAAAATATCATCCAAGATGAACAACATTATATTTCAATGTATATGCACAGCTAATACCTTCTTGAGTCAAGATTTAGTCTTTTGAGAATACACACGTAAGGTAACTTACTCCAACATCTTGTTCTTAAGGGCTTGTACCTTAAGTGAAAGTTTTTGTCCATCCAAGATAAAGAACACTTTCTGGATGACCTCAAATGTAGCCTTGAGTTCTTGTGGGTAGCTGAGGTTCAAGGCGTAAGTAAGTCCAAACAGCATGGCCACTACTACAACGTTCTTCAAAGAGTAGAGAACCTTGGTCCCTTCAATCAGGATACCAACATCCACAGGTTTATCCCCTGGTTTGTGTCTATGAATTGGACGATGTAGATCCCTATTACCATCTGCTCTATGGCTTCTTTAGAATTCATCCAGTCGCAATCCTGGGCAAGACAAATAAAATGTGTTTCGTAAAATATTTGAATCATTTCCTGTGTGATTTAACATTAAAAACACAGGCAGTGAGAATAGTTTTTTATGTGGAAATTAACACCCATATTGAAACATATGGAAAATATAACCCCAAACACAAAGCAAACTAAACAGCTTCCGGCCCCTAGAACAAGATAACAAATTGGCAGTGTGTCTCATTACTGTTAGGACCCTTGCCAGAGACAAATCTGAGCGACAGAGTCAGCAATCACGGCTTTATAATGATAAAAGCATGCATAAAACACAAAGGAATAAATGATCAGTGGACTCTAAACGACAGGCAGAAACTGAAACAGACTAAACAATGCTTCAAAAACACATGAAATAAATGTAAAAATCAATCTTTTCCCTTAATCAATTTAAATTAGATGTAATGACTTTACATCAAGGATATGGTCACATACAGTATACAACATGCATTTGTGATGTATTATATTCATACTCATCATGTAACATTTTCCATCATTCCCTCTTATTATTCATCATACACCCATATAAGCAAATTATGCAAATGCTTTGGGAGTACTGCAAATCCCTTAAAATAATACCAATCAAACTTTTATTGTCTCTGAGAGAGAACAAGTGTATGTGTGAGAGAGAGGAGGCACGTAGAGTAAAAGCAGATCTCCTCCAGGTGGGACGCAGTCAGTCGGCGTTATTTTTAAGAGAGCAATGGGAGAGACTGAGGGAGCGAGGGATAGAATGAGAGAGAGGAGGGAGGTGAAGATGAATGTAGTTAATTAAGATGAGCAGGCAGCGAAGACAGTGCAGAATTACACAAACACTAATTAGAGTCTTCGTTAGGGGGCACAAAACGAGAGCAGCGCATCCATCATCTCCCCTCTCCTCTCTCTTTCCTCCCTTCCTCTCTTCTGTCTCTCCCTCTGCTCCTTTTATTCTAATTTTTCTTTTCCATTTTAACATTTTGATGTCTGAGTTTGTGCTTTCTGTCAGTGGCGGTGCGGTGAGATCATGGCGGTCCCTCAGTCACACGGGCCCCTCCCCCCCATCATCATCCTTATTTTAACCTCTCCTCTCTTTGACCCCTCCCTCTCTCTTTTATTAGACATGAAATTCAGCGTCAGCACAATTTTTATTGTTTCATTCAGTCTCTTTAGCTTGTCAATGTACCATGTCTCTCTTTCTGCTCTCCTTCGCTCCATTTAACCTCCATTTATCCATCTGTCAATCATCTATCCATACAGAGAAAAAAATGTAGAAAAACTATAACCAAAACCAAAAATCAAAAAGTTTTATTTGCAATTTACAGTATCTATCTATCTATCTATCTATCTATAGTATAGAGTTGAATGATTGTATTTCTGTATACTGTATCTTTGTAATATAGTATTTATCTCATTTAAAATGAATTAAAAATAGCATATACATTAAAAAGAAATTAACAGGATATACATTTACTGGAAAACAAACTTCTAATTTATTTCCAGGTTTAAATTACAACTTCAGTTTCAAATTTGGAGCATGGCAGCAGTAATTTAATTAATGAATGAATGCAATGTCAACAAATGCAATACAATAATGCAATTTCCAGGATCTGTTGATATATTTCCCCATGAGAGACAAATGGATATAAACAATCGATGTACAGCCAAAGGGGAAAGTTACGATATAAGTCGGTGAGCTATATGAAAATATAGATCTCATTTATGACTGATGTTAGAAATATGGAACAAATGAGAGATATATTATAGTTTCATAACCTCCAGCACCAGCTGGGTGACAGAAATGACAAATCAAATCTGACTGTCTGAATAGACTGTCTGGAGGAAAAAAAAACAGGACAAAAAATGACATAACAGTATACAAGTGCAGTTTTATAAGTGCAGGATAACTGTATGAATGTGTTTACACTAAATGGGCCAATGGCACTTAAGAATGTAAGATAAAGAAAATGAAACAATCCTTACAAAAATGAAGTATTTAAATTTAAACAAATAAACAAATATCTTTAATTATCTATTTTTGTTGGGTGTGTTCCACATGCCAAAACCTGAATTAACCTCTCCATTTTAGGGACAAAGGACAATTTATGAAATAATTTGAGATTTATTAACATGGTCTGTATGATATAATCTGCACTTTTCTGCACCACATGACTTTGACTTGGAGGACACAAGTTAATTAAATATTTATATTTGAAAATGAGTTTGAATATTTAACCAAATTAAATTAACTCAGAAATCAGGTTTTCCTTCCAATAATTTTATTCTTGAATTGTATCTGTTGTCTTCATCATCATATGTTGTATCATCATGTCACTGGTATGCATGTTAACATAAAAAGTAAATGTCTAAATTGTACTTGACTTGCCGTTGATGCCAATAAAAATATATTGATGATACCAATCAAATCAATTTGGACATGTCTGTTGTATGTATTCACTGGAGAACAAAAATAACCAGCTTTTTAACCACCATGCTTTGCCATTAACATAGTTGTCATTCTAGATCTGTTTAATCTCCATATTTAATTTTCTTTAATTACAGTATCCGCTTTTGCTAATATGTAATTAGAGAAGTGACTCTTTTGCAGTTGTTGCCATGGTTTTGGATTTCTGTTCTGCCAGGTCATTAGCTGGCTTAATAGTATTCTTCCCGAAATAGACAAAAACTTCTCTCCTCTGAGACATTACATACGCTCAAAGAAATAATGTCTCCTCTCTCTTATGACACTGCACTAATGTTATGTCTAGACAATTTCTGCCTCTCTCCAGGCATTTTACCAAGAAATGATGGGAAGGTTGATTAAGTCACACGGCGGGTTTTAGTGCTGATGTGCCCGTGGTGCCATGCTTTGGTCAAAACAAAAGTTTCTTTTCTTTACTCTTACGCTGCTCAACTCATCTCTACTGTGAGTCACAGAGCTTTAAACTCACCGTTCCAATCACAACCCGTTCCAAGCATTTTGTTTATTTTTAATATTTGAGCCGAGGGAATGAATAAAACGCACTCACTTAAACGGCCCTTCCTTTCAGGGTTAAAAAGTCTAATGCTTTCTGGTGAATCGGTTCATCCTAAATTGCCCGCTCTTGTATCCTATGTAGCGCCTGAATGTCTGGTTTATTCAAATGAATTGGTTCATCCTTTTAGGCCCTCTCTCAAACACGTAGAGGTGGAAAGTAGTGAATCAGTTCATCATAAATGGCCCTGGCTCAGGGATTGAAGGGAAGGGTAGGAGATCAAAAACTGTTCCTTGTAACGCATTTCTGCATCATCTTCTCAAGCCAGTTATGGTTTAATAAATTAAACCTGCACAAAGAAACATGGGAGCGAAGTGTCCATTATACCTTTCATATCTTGCGAAATCCTTAATTCTGAAGGGCCCTTTGAAGAGGCCAGTTTTGAGCATTTTGGATTGAAACAACTTTCAATATTGTGGCCATGATTGTTCTCACTCTGAAGCGCCCTTCCGATGCAGATTTATCCCATTTAGAACACAGTTTGCTTTCTCTCTCTCTCTTTCATATTTAGCTCTGTCATTATGAAAATTAACCATAGTTTAGTTTGTTAGTATAGCTTAGTATAAGTTTTTGTTAACTTGTACTACAGTGGTACTACCGTAACCAAAAAGAAAGAGATGTTCATTTTATAGAGTTAGAAAGTTGATGATTTTTGTTTTAATTTTCCTTTGGTGTTCTTCACGTACAGTATAAAAGTAATGCATTCATATACATACAGATTAAAGGATACACTGTATGAAAAACATTTGTAGTCTAAGGATGCTGTGGATGTGAATCTGGCAGTGAATAAAGATGTGAAAGAGAGGAAGGGAGAAAGCACAATGAGAGATATCAAGAGAGACAGCTGCTTAAGCAGAGACTAAACTATTTAACCATTTCACCCAGCTTTGCCCTCTCCTACAGGCCCGGCTGACTCTGATTGAGTGTATGTGTCCCTGCACTGTGCTTTACTTTACAGTATCAGACAAACAGAAGATGAAGTAATATGATAATGCATTATGTAAAACATTATGAATTACAAAAAAAAAAAAAAAATCAGTGGGCCTAGCTGCACTAAACTGATTTCAGGATTTCAGTCTTCAGCACCTATGGACATCGTTTTGGTTTTATTTTTTAACAGTGTTGCCTCTCTCAACTCTTTTTCAACTCTCCTTTCTTTCACCAATCCATCCATTCTCCAAAGCCTTGTGCTCTCAGATCTGCCTCTCCTCATTCTGCCTCTCTCTGCGCCCCCCCACCCCCAGGATCTGTAGTTTGATTTATTGCTTCTTGTTGGAAAGGTTGGTGTTTTAATAACTCAAGTCCTCCACACCAAGACGGGAGAAAAAAAAAAAAACTTCTGTAAGCACAAGATAAACACATGGGAAAAAAGCTTGCTTTTCACTTTTTCCTATTTTTCTGTGTTCCTCTTTATATATATAAGTATACTGTCTTCTTTCATGTCTTTTTTTTTTTGTGAGGGTCGTTCTATGAAACAAGCTTTTTCCATTTTGACAAAACGAAAACCACACGGGAGTATGCAGGAGAAAGAAACAATTAACATTACCATAGACAAGAACGGATCGAGAGCAACTGAAACAGAAGGCTTAAATGCTCTTAGAAAGCAATCAACAGGGAAGAGATCAGGTGTAGACTAATCAGTAACCATAGTAACAAAAGAACCAACAAAAGAACCAAAGAACCAAACAAAGGAATCAAGCAAACAAGAACTAAAAAACACAAAAAACCATTTCATATTTTGTGCTCAAGTTGTTTCTTAGGCAATTCTTAGGTTTCTTAGACTGACTATGTTATTGCCAGTATAAGGATGATAACTGGCCCAATATTTAATTTCAACTAATTTAAAATCATTATATATATATATATATATATATATATATATATATATATAATTGTGTGTCCATATCAATTGCCCAGGGAGCAGTTGGGGGTTCAGTGCACCTCAGTCATGGTATTGCCAGCCCAAGGTTCAAACCCACAACCCTAGGGTTAGGAGTCAAACTCTCTAACCACCAAGCCACAACATCCCAATGAATTTATGTGTGTTTAGCTTTTAACTCATAATGAAAGAAAAAGAAAGCAGAGCACATAAAACAAAAAGTTACTACACGTTTTGTTAATGTTTGAAAATGTCAATGTCTTGTTCAATTCATTAGCTGCACATATTTTATGAGGGACACAAATGGCAATATTTTTGTAGACTGACCTGTATATTTCAGACAAGCTGAAATCAGTCAAATACCAAACGTGTGGTTTAACAGCAGTGTACCTGCACACGTGTTGGGTGCATGTGATCTTGCATGTTTGTGTTTAATTCTCCCTCTAAATCCTCAATCGCCATCAAACAGCATGAAAGCCTATGAAAGGAGAACCATCGTAATAAAGGGCTAATGGATAAGAAGAGGAAATAATGAAAGGCCAGAGTGGGAAAAAAGCGAGAGTGATTTCCAACACTAAAGGAAGACTTTATATAGAGGCCAATTATTCACACTGATCATTAGAGAGAGATATCACTTTCACTCATTTACTGAAAAGAGCGAAAGAGTGGGGGAGAGGAGAAGAGGGTAATCATTAGAATGATATCACTTTCCCTCTGTCTCTAATGAGCGACAGAGCGAAAAGGAGAGAGATTGAGAAAGCAGGCAGACAAATAGAAAGAAAAAAAACAGCCTGGGTGAATGGATGGACGAACAAATGGCTAGACAGAGAACATACTGGAACTACTGCTGATCTGTTTGAGTTGATGGATGTATATATTACCTACATCATGTAAACAAATAAGCTGAATCGTATTAGTATGTTTCAGTCCATTATACCAATCAAGCGCCTTTAATGACAGCATAATATTAGCGCTCTGTTCACACGCCTGAGTGTCAACCAAAATGCAAATGTCTTTTACAGTCACACATACTCACACAAACACAGGCACAATCAAACACTGTGATCACACATATAAGCCCGAATCAATCCGACTGCCTTGCATATTTACATATGTGTGAGCAATTAACAAAGCTTGAGGAGACAGACCTAATTACAATACATAGATTGGGATTAACAGAAACACAATGTATTAGAGTTTTAATTAAACATATTTATTATCTGTTTCACAAACACAAGCACAAGTAGAGGCAACGAAATAAAGGATGAAGAAATCTGCACAATCATCTCGAGCCTATCCTGTCCTGCGCCTTCGGGGAACAATTAACTTTTACTTCCCATCAGCACGAGCCGCCCATGCTCCCTAAACCCACTTTAATGCATCAAGCCACGCCTACAAAAAGATGTCTATCGCACGTTAACCATCCAAAATTATGCCTTGTCTAAACAAGTGCCTTAGTCACATCTCAAATCTTCTAGTCGTTATGTAGTCTAATATATGTCCACCCTTAAAACTCTGGCCCTGATAAAGCCCTGAAGCCCCCACTGACCACTCGTTTTCAGGAGAGACAAAGCAAGATGAAAGAAGAGTCTAAATTAATTGCTTGAGCACTACACTGGACTTTGTGCTGACAATGCTTCCCAGCAATGCCTGAATAGGATAGGGGTGAGAAAGACATTGAGTACTTACTCTGTAGGAATCAGAGACTCCTGGGTAATAAACATTATGTCAGGTCATATACACACAATCAGGATGCTAACACACGCTACAAAGGGTTGGGTGGCGAATGCGCAAATCTTTTCTGGGAATTGAAGATGGCTGGAGAAATAATGCTAAATGCCGTACTAAAAAAAGAATTAAGTATACAATAGTCTTAGATTGACTTCTAGCCTAGTAAAACACGCACGCATAGTTTTGTTGTTGAAGTCAAAGGCAGTGTGTCCAACCAAATTGTGATTATTTGGTAACATGGCCGGGTGTGTTTACATGTGTTTGGGCTGGTTCTTACACAATGCATTTTTGCATTCCACTGCGACATTGTTTTATGTGAACGCACGCTAGACTGACGTCTTTTCCCACTTCTGTGTGGACGAGACCTCAGGCTTGCAAATCAAACTTCTACTGTATATCTTGTGACGTGCTGTTTTAATAATAATTTTCATACTTTATGTTAAACAACTGGGCAATGATTGGATGTCCAATGTAAAATCTGGCTTCTGTAGCAAAACCAGTTTAACAGATGCAGTGCTGCATTCGTGTGAATCCCAAACATTCTCTCTCTGGTTGTGTACTGTATTCTCAAGTTGCAGTGATGGTGTACTTTTATTTTCCAAGGGCTGTCATATTTGAACAGCTTTGGCAGAAGTCAATCCCTGCCTGGAAAGTACATGCCCAAAGAGGGAACGAGAGAAAGATGAGATAGAATAGGAGCAGATCACCAAGGCAGTAAAGAGGAGCGATGAGAAGGAATTTAACAATTGGAAAAAGGCAAGAAATATCCCCTGAATACACTGAATATCACTAGGAGGTTGCCAATAACAAGTGTGTGGGAAAGACAAGATTTATTTTCTTTCTTTTTCTTTTATATATTTGTTTGTATGTTTATTAGATTGTAGGCTAAACTCTGTAATTGTATTGTCTATAGACCTAGAGATAGTTCACCCAAAAACAAAAATGTATTATTCCAAACTTGTATGATTTTCTTTCTTCTGTTGAACATAAAATATATTTTATTTCACTTGCTGGTTCCAAATGATTTCCATAGTATTATTATTATTATTATTTTCCGTACTATAGAAGTTAATGGCTGCAGCAACTGTTTTTGGTTACCCACATAATCCAAAATATCTCTGTTTTGTATTGAAGGAATAAGTTATTTTAGAACAACTTGAGGTTAAGAAAACTATGACAATTTATCTTTTCAATTATTAATATTTTTAAATCTCTTTAGCAATTATAAGTCTCATCCCTATGTAAATTATACATTTACATTTAAATAAACAGAACATGTTTTGATTTAGTAATCAAAAAACGTTAAACGATAAATAAAGATTCCGAACTTTTTCTAGGTCACTAATCAAATAAGCCAGTTTGTGACATCAAATTATGTAAATGCTTTTTTTATTTTTATCCCAACAATATTTATAATAAACATTTTGCTTTACTCCCCCCCCCCCCACAATTTTTAAACCACCTATTTTTTTCAGTTTATTGAAATAGTCCTCTGATGTGACTAAATAAATGAATAAATAAATAAATACATAAATGGCATATAATCTCTCCATAAATGAGTTCATAAAAGAGCATGTATAACAATTATTGAGCAATATTCAGGTTCAAACAGTTGGAGATAAAATATAGCATGTCACACAGCAGGAAGGCACTGTCACAGCTTGAAGTTTGATGTAAACCGGACGCATAAATATAAAGCAGATATCACAATTGGTCTGTACAGACTCTGAAATTGCATATAATCAGAATAATATATAAACAGAACATTTTTCCATTTATTTCACCTTCAACATTCATCATTTGTCATACACAGACAGCTTTGTCATACACAGCCCCAATCATATTTTCATATAATTGACATAATTGTGTGCAAGTGTGTGTTATGTGTGTAGTTGGGGACAGAGACAGCAGGCAAGAGGCTAAGGAAGAAATAAGAGGACAGGCGGATGAAGGCATCAGTCAGTACATTTGGAGACACACTGAGTTTCAAACAGGATAGAGGGAGCGGCAGAAAATTGAAGGGAAAAAATGGAGCGATTGAGGGCAGAGGGGGGAGGCAAGAAAAAGGCAAAAAGAACATTTTGTAAACAGGTCTCTATAGTAACCAGTGCATAATTTGCTTGGTGGGAGCGAAAGAGGAAAAGAGAAGCGTTTACCGACTCGGCTTGAACCCACAACTGTAATTACCCTTCAGAGAGAAAGAGAGAGACAGAGACAGCTTGAGAAAGAGAAACTGTGTGAAAAACATAAAGGATACAGCTCAACGTGAATGCCTGCGAGTGACGTGTGTGCGTGCGTTGTGTTGGCAGGGCAGGTTTTTGGCTAGTTTTTCGCTCTTCCTTTCATTTACATGAACAAAAGCTCACGCGCTCTCACCTACACACATAAACACAGCAAAAAGACAACACAAAGCTGAATGGATGCATTCAGTCCCATTGTCTTTAGCTGTTAAATGCCAACAACATGCACCATGTTAGGCCAAGTATAAAGCCGACTATAAATCCATCAATCCCAGGTCTCATTTGTCCTTGCTATCACACTTTCTTCATAGAATTTGAAATGCAACAGGGGGAGTTTAGAGAGTGAAAGGGAACCAGTCTCTCTCTCTCTCCCTTCGAGTTTGCATGTGGGCAGCCTAAATAATTGAGCGGTGCCTCTGTGAGTCCGTGTGTGTGTTACACACCGGTTGAGAGGAAAGTTAATTATAGAGGGGAGAGTGGTGTGTACAGTCTGGTTGATTACAGTACGGCGGATAGGAAAATGTGTGTTTGTGTATGTGTGTGAGACTGTCAGTCTGCCCCTGTACAGATAACAGGATTAACTCTCCCCTGACAGCTGGAGTACAACAGGGACGGAGAGAGAGAAACAAGAGAGAAATGAGGGAGGCGAGGAGGACATAAGTGACACTGATAGGGTTGAGGGATTTATGGAGAGAGAGAAAGACCAACTGCTGTCTACTAACCTCATGCTTTACTTGGACTATTTAAAAAGAGCTGTTTATTAGACTTCAAAATGGAAGAGAAAAGTTTGCACGGCTTTTGAGTCAATTCTGCTTAATTGAAGCAAATGTTAGA
Organism: Carassius auratus; assembly: GCF_003368295.1. NCBI lineage: Eukaryota > Metazoa > Chordata > Actinopteri > Cypriniformes > Cyprinidae > Carassius > Carassius auratus. Next base: position 16,409,884 of record NC_039283.1, read on the forward strand.
TGATTTCAGAAGTCTCAACTGAAAAGCGTTCTTTGCAAATTGGTCCTTTTAATTCACTGTTTGTGTTGAGTTTTTATTCAGAAAGGATGCGTTAAATTAATAAAAAAGTGCAAGTAAAGATTTACATTGTTCTAAAAATCTATCTTAAATAAATGTTAAACATTTTGTTCATGAAAGAATACTTATCGCATGTTTCATTAAGCAATGCAATTGTTTTCAACTAATGATAATGATAAGAAATATGCTTCTTGGGCACTAAATGAGCATATTAGAATGATTTTACAGATCGTGTGACAATGAAATCATCAGTTTTGTCATTTGAGGGATAAATTACACTATACAATATATATATATATATATATATATATATATATATATATATATATATATTACAGTTTTGAATTCTCCAAAATTATGTACCTAATTCTGCATTTTCTTTAAGAAAATTGCATGTTACTGAGAGCTGAGTGCTTAAGTTTCCCTTTACAGACCCAGGATGTTTTCTGTAACATATCTAATAACTATCATTATGAACATCACTCAAAAATTTAAACTTCTGTCATGTACTCACTCTCATGTGGCAGAGTGTTCATGTTTGGAGGAACTGTTCCTTTAAACTACCATGACTGGATCATTTAATGCTTAACAGATCATTGAGAATGTTAGACATTCGTTATGAACATTGATTGAACTAACAGGTCTTTATTTTAATTGGTTCTACAGAAGTTGAAATTTTGGTAGCACAGACCACACAGATGTAGCACAATTATTTAAAGCATGTTACAACATTGTAACATGCTTTAACAACATTGCACTCCAAATTAGCAAGACAGATCTGTGGGTCTGCGGGCAGACATTTTAATGGAATTGTGTGTATGGACTCAAAACACAGCCGAGACATGGTTTTTGAATCATGTAATAGAGTACTACCATCTACCAAGTAAATTAGAGGTGCACCACTGATTAACCTCACAGTCAAACAAGCACACAACAAACTCTCACTTCACACAAACAAGTGACCTTGCCTCGAACACATGCAAAACTGTATTGCACATGATCTACAGTCATAAATTTATTTCTTGCACAGACCATGGCATGTCCAACATGTATGTCACACTGTACAGCACTGAGTATTTCTTGAACATAGGATTTTTTAGAAGCTAAAATTTAAGGCACTGCATAAAAAAGGTTCAAAATGTTACAATTTAATGAAGCCACTTTAGAGAACCAGGAAATCTGTACTGTATTTTTAAATAAATAAATTGACATGTATGTAAATGCAGATATTTTTAGCTACACAATAATTTGTGCGTTTATTGTGAAATGTTTAAGACTGCAATTCATAGTTTCATCAATTCATTATGTTGTATTCTCCACATTGCCTTCATGGGTGCTACAGCAGGTTTTCGCATCAATGTCTACTTTCTCTTTCAGGGAAACTACTGTTGTGGCACAAGAAGATCTTGCTAAGTGAGTTAGTTAAGGCTAAGGGGTCTTGTTTACATATCATAAATTCAATTCATTATTTTATATTTGTACGCACAAGAGAACTTCAAAAAATAAATGAAAAATTCGCAAACACGTGTAAGCCCACGATTTTGTTCTTAATGAACATTAATTCTAATGTTAATGATTTTAGAGTATTCTAAAAGAGTGACCTCATGCCTAAGGTTAATAATTTGCAAAACACACCCAAACCATCTCCATATAAGGGCTTTTCACACAACTTCTCCTTTACAGCCTTTCATCACAGCAGTGAACATATGACACAAAAAAGGATTTTCTTTAGTGTTTTTCAGTGCAGGTCTATCTGAATGCAACTCACTTTCTTTTCACAATAGTAGGCAAACATTAAAATCTGCAATAACCAAGTAATTTTTTAATGCTTTTTTAACCAGCAATCATGTACCTTCGACTGTCTGTCAACTTGTGCTCTTGTTCAGCTTACTAAAACTACATAAAACAGGAGCAGGGTGAGGTGGGGACGCAAGTTTTGGGACAACACCTGATTGCAGGAGCAAGAAACACACTTCAGAGCGGCTCCTGGAGGAGCACAAGGTGACTGTTCCCCGTTTAGCCCCGATTCTTAATTACCGCAGCACTGCTGAGACTCCCACACAGCAGCCCAGACCCGGCCCACATGGGCCACTGGCACCCAGAACTTCATTTATATAAATCAGAGCTCTGCTGCGCTGCATATATGACCTCCACAAGGGCTCTCAGCTGCGCTCGACTGCCACAAAAACCTGGATGCATCCAGTTAATTCCAAAACAGGACAAAACTGAGGTCAGGAAATGACACAAGAGTCAGATACGAAAGCCCAGGCGTGAATACCTCTCTCCCGTGGATGTGCTGCCTATTATCATGCAGCTTTATTAATTAGATAATAACCAAAGAGGCCAATTCAGGCCTCGGTGGGTGAGACCTTTTGTGTAACTATCCCACGATTGTGAGAGCGAGGGAACGGTAAATCCTCCAGAGGGACAAATCACACAGGGGAAGACTCCACCGCACAATCATGTGATATTAATGAGAAGAGGACAGGGGAATTAATAGGTTGTGCCATAGCGAGGGGAAGACTTGGAAGAATTAGTAACCGAATATACCCACCGCCGTGCTTCCCAACGTCATTGGCGAACACTCTCCACCTGCAGCTAAGAGTGATGGGCCTGCTGCACTGCTGGTCTAACCTGCCTCGCATTACTCACATCTTGGGCCGGATAATTTAACGCAAGCAGATAATAACAAGGGACCACCGACTGCTGCCGCACATGGTGGCCACAGTGATTACTGCCTGAACACACACTCTCCCGGGATATCTGTTGTCAGCAAGGTGAATTAATTCTGCCTCTTCCTTACCTATCATCACATTCACACATACACATACAAACACAAAACGTGTCGACTTCCACAGAGACGAGCAGGACCTGAGCCAAAGTCTCCAGAAGCTGTCGAGCACTACAAACAACTTCAAAGATACTTCTTCATGCACTACTAAAGTATGGAATAACGTCACTTCATCCTGACTTCTTGGGATTCTGAAAGAGAGAGCAAAAGGGATCAATTAAAAGAAGAAACATATACAAAGTATGTGAAAACAACACATTGAGAAGGACAAGAAAAGTCATTTAGGGCTAATGCTGCTGCATGCTAAACACGCATAATACATTACCAATGGTGAAGGAAAACAGCTCTTTTCATTAATAACCAGTTTCGGAGGAGAATTGGGGTGTGTATGAACTGTGGAGGTTTCTCTGCCAAACAAATGTCCTTTATGTTCAGTGGGTTTGTAAATGGATCTGTTTAAATGTTGTTACAGAGCTAGTTATTCTGGTTAATCAAATGGCCAATAATTTGCTGACAATAGCTTAACAAAAACACGATCATCATGACAGAGCATGATATAATTATATATTATTAAAGCAATATAATAACATGACATTCATATATACATAGCCAAAACATACACTACCGATCATACATTTGGAGTCAGTAATGTTTATAAAAAGTGTCCCATGCCATGCTTAGTTTTTCTATAGAATACAAAAGGAAATGTTAGGCAGAATGATGTCTCAGTCGCCATTCACTTTCATTCCATAAATTCTGGTTATAAAGTCACAAAAAAAAAAAAATATATCATCAACAGTGTAACATTTGTTAAATCTAAACAAAATTACTGCAAGAGACAAAAGTTCACAGGGGGAAAAAAAACTTTAAAGATTTTTGTCCCACATTCAGTGGAAGTGGAGCTGCCAGGGCTCTGAGCAGCACACCTTCAAAAAATATGGAATGCTGGCCCCACCCCCTATATCATTGATTGGTTCAAAGTTTTAAGGACACGCCCTCGTGTCCTCCGCCCTGCCCAGAAACGCCGTCCAGTCACTCCTAATCACTGTCAACTAAACGGCCGTGATTGAGAGCGTCCTTCGAATACAAACAATTGCGTCCTTATCCTTTCATAAGTTTGGAGTTGTTGTCAAACTTGGAATTTATAAACCAACACTGGATTTACATTTGAAGAAAAATAAGTTATATTTATGTCAGCGTAAAGTGGAATACTAAGGAAATACTCAACGTCACAAGGATTCGCAAGAAAATATCTTTATGAACTTCTCAGCATGTGTTTTGTATTTTTATAAACTTAAGCATGCAACCTCCTGTTGCATTTAGTAAGCAGAACATGCCTCTTTTGCTTATTGAAAGCATTTAATGTTGCTAAAACCCGGGATTTGTGTTTCTCCTCACGGCTAATAAAGTTCTGCAGCTGGTTTTGACTGGGAACTGAGTCTCATCTCAGTTTAAACTCGTTTCATCAGCGACTCACAAGACCTGGTCGACATCTGTCATGAATGTGCCAAGGTGCTCTGAAGTTTTCGCTATGATAAGACTTCTGGCGCTGTTTATACACGTTATGTCAACCACAGCAAAGAGACACGTTGTATACTGGAACTCTACAAATACACGGTAAGATCACAATTACTTTTAATTCAAGCTCATCGTGTTGACTGTTTCCAATTACCCTTATTACGCAGGATTGCGGCTGCGTTCACTTTGCGTAATTCAGTGCGCGGCGCTCTTCGGGATCTCAGTCCAGTGAATGTGAAGTGACTAAGCTCAAAAACGCTCCCAGATTTGTGTTGCTTCATGTCTCCAGCCCTGCACCTATTAGAGGGTTTAAGTGTGGTAACGTGTCCTCCCATGCCTCACTCTTTCCACCAGTCAAACTTTGATCTGTTTATCCTTAAGGTACACTCAGTCATTTTTGATCATTAAAGTTTTAGGGCTAAAGAAAAAAAAAAAACCCAGTGTTTTCATAAGTATAATGCAAACAACAGTACGTTTAATCTCTATAGATTTACATGGACTCTTTTCTATCCCATAAGGCCATAGGAGAGGAATGTCATATTTATTAATAACAGGTAGCTTTGAGGTTGTAGGTCAGGTGTAGTAAGTCCAGTTTGTATTCATACTTCATGCACTTAACATACTTTTAGTTTTAATATTGGCAAAAACAGTGTGTGATTTTCAGTGTTGTTATTGTCAACTAAAATTTATAAAAAATAGTTTTCAGCAATTAAAATAACGCTAAAATAAAATACAAATATTAGATAAAAATACGTTTATTTGAAATTACTAAAACAAAATTATCATATAAAAGCTAATTAAAAATGAAAAAAAAAAACATTTGACTACTAAAACTTCAACTAAAATGACAACTGAAAATATAAAAATATAAGCTAGTTAAAAATATTAATACATACTAAAATAGTATATAAATAATAATTAACACTGCTGTTTTTAGATGCTGAAAATTGGATCTAGAGTCTAAGAATGTCCATTATGTGAATGTTTGCAGTATGAGATTGAGGAAAACAAACGAAGAGGATCGAAACAAAAGATAAACAAACCGCTTTGGTGTGAAGCGGCTGCGGTTCATAATTATCTTGTGTATCTGTGTTCCAAATTCATTAATTGGGATCAGGGGTCAGAGCGTTTGTTTCTGTTAAATGGGAGAATCAACTATATGCTGTAAAATCCAATGGCCTTTCCGCTCTTTACAGTATGCTGAACAATTTCTCTAGGTTTGGTCAATTAGTGCTGAATGTAGCACCACTTAAATTAATCAATGTTAATGATGTGTGCATATCAGCTCTATTCCTGTAGTGCCACAGATCTGGCCTCTATCTTTCTCTCTAATGGTTTAATTGGTGTCATTTGTAGACTGGTGGCACGCTCACCTGCCAGACCAGGTGTTAGCTCGTTCTGGATTGGCTGTTCAGTTTAGGACAGCCTGAAGGGCCAGCTGTGCTCCGCCCCTCTCGGAACGCCTGGGACACAGGAAGCCAGCAACAGCAACAGGCCTCATGTAGTGACATACAAACTGTTAAAACACTTGAAACTAGTTCTTTTGTCACAGCTCATTAATTTCTCATCAGAGAAAAATGGCTTTTTAAAGTTTTACAGATTTGTTGTTTGGCTTTCAGTTTATTATTCATATGAACGAAATGAAAGATTAATTTCCTCTTAGCTTGTGGGCTAACATACTTTTTGCATGCTAGCACATACACAAATCTACACGTGCATTCAGCACAGTCATGTTTAGTCTTGTTATGCAGTGATGTGGTATATTAACAGAAGGCATCTGCAGGCAAAACGTCAACTCCTTTGCTTCATGCTTCTCCAGTGCTGCAAACAATGAATACATTGCACAGACATTGATTTGCTGTTTACACCAAATTGTGCAATACAACCAGATTAATGAGGCTCAGTTTTTGGAGGCATGAGTGCTGCAAGGTAGTCATGTTCAGCTTGCAGTGTTTCATCACATCAATACTTTAGGAAAAAAAGTTGGAGAAATACTTAGGTTTCTGTTTAACTCTGTGTTTTGTGTGTGTGTGTGTGTGTGTATATATATATATATATTTCTTTCTCCTTAATCTCCACTCCTGCCTTTCAGTTGTAACTGAGCTGTGAACTGCTGTGAGAAACTTGTTGCTTTTGGTTTATCAGCTGACGTTTTAGATGGCCTGCCAGGTGGATAAAGCTTATAAAGTGTGCTTGGCTCTTATCTGTCACGCTCTCTCAGCTCACCCCTTTATTTCCTCATGTTTTCTTACAAACTTAACCAAAAAGTTTGAAACCTGATGCAATGGATGAGTATGAACATAGAAAGGAGCTTTTACTCACACACATAGTCAGAGCTTCTTTTTTTTTGTTTTTGTTTTTGTTCACATAAAAATGAAACTTTTTGTCCTTTTCTCTTTCCAAACCTGTATGGCCTGCCTTCTGTGGAACACAAAAAGAGATTCTGAAGACAGTGCTAAAAAATTACTAAAATTGAAATCGAAACCAAATGAAATGAAAACTGAAAGTATAAAAATAATAGCTACTTCAAAATACTCTACCAATTAATTGTTGTGACAGATTGAGTCCGAGTTGAGCTCAAGGATCATGTACAAATCATTCACACTGGGTTTGGGAACTGGATCAGAAAATTCATTGAAAAGATCCAGATTTGTTCATAAATTATGACGACAAGAGCTTCCTTTTTTGGTGAACTAGTGTTTTTAGGCACAAGCTTGAAACGTTTTTTAAGTACGTCAGTGATATTAAACATCTACATTTTCCAAATTCATCATTGTATATCTGTATTGTACATCTCTCGTGTGAGTCACTTACTCAACAAGTTTGAACACATTTTCTCTTCGACTCTTGAAATTCCAAATGCCTCTTTCTCAACAACTCTCTTTTACCTCTCACAGCTACGTGTTTTTAAACAGGATGCGAAAAACTGTATTTTTTTTAAATTGCTTATTTTGAAATAAACCATCAATTAATACCCAAGGAACTTTGAATAATTTAAATTGTGTTTGTGCGTAATAGTGTATTGTGTGTTCACACGAGTGTTAATTCATGCATACAAGCACATCAACCCCCCATTCACACTCTCCAAATACAGTGTAGTATGTTTTCTCGTAGTTTCAACAGCGAGAGGCGGGATCGAACCTCTCAGGCAGCACAGGGGCGGACGCACCCAAGCGCATGCAAATTTAAATTAAGGCTTGAAGATCAACTATAATTTTGCTCAATCAGGGCTGCCGTGATTGGACCCCTAAGCACGTCTCGTGCTTGGCGAGGACTTCCACAATTTTCGGATAATCTCCCTACTACTTCTATAAATCATTAGCTACGAGAACCTGTGAACCGTAATCAACAAACCTACTCAGAAATAATCACACTCAGGCTCGCATTCAGTGAACTCCCTGCTGCTTTCGCTCTCTCGCTGGTTATTATGTGGTTGACTATAGCTTAATGCATCCTAGTGGGTTGTATAATTATCCATATGAATGGAACTATATTTACTTCATGCTTGTTTTTGTCTGTCCTGCCCAGTGTCTGCCCGTAACATTCAGCAATCTGCAGCACAGTGTCATGAATGGCCATTTCCCGATAATGTAGATGAACTAAGAACTAGTTTGATTGCATAAATCAAAACAAAATGTTGCGAAAACAGGAAATATTCCTCAACGTTGGACTCTGTAACCTGAACTATGTCATTACATTTTTCCTGCTGTGTAACTATGAAATATGTTCCGAGAAACATACCCTAGTAAAGCTAGATAAAGTCTCTGCTTTTTATTCCCATTTAAAAAAATAAAATTTCATGGCATATTTTCCTTTCTTTGTATTGCTATATTTTCCTTGGCTTACATACTTGATTGAAAACTTACTTTTGAAATTGCTCAATTTGTAACTGTGCATCATTCTGGAGATGTTCCTATTTCCTCCGTGGTTTCCTATCAGTCTGTAAAGGCCACCCGGCCCAGTGGGCATGAAGAGATTTTGGAGGTTCATAGAGGGACTTTACAGACAAGATTTGGCTTGTTCCCGATTCGCTGAGGTCCAATCTGCTTCTTTGAAGGAGTCCCAGCCGATATACGTTTATGGACTATGCATGGAACGGATATAATCTTATAAAATGGGTCTTGAGCAGTGGAATTTGGCCAGACATGGTAGGGATGACCTTTCAATCTACCTTGGAGAAAGTTTTGTCAGCTGTTTAATATTATAATTTTGTGATCATATGAGCTTCAGATTTCTCTGTGGGATTGCGCAGGGCTGGCTTCGCAGCCATCCCTCTGGATAAGGCGAAGAGAGAGTTTCCATATTTTCCCCCTTGCCTGGATATTTGGCTAATACCCACCGTTCAGATGTTATCAGCAAGTACTCTCTATTATCTCACACCTCCACATTGGCCTATAGTGCTTCTCTCAGCATGACCACATCAATATCACTCACAAGTTCGCTATCCTTTGCATGGCTGGTTTTGCATGTGCTTGCATGTGCTATTGCGTTATTAGAGGCCGGGTATGTTGCCAGTCTGTATGCCAGCCGGTGGCCTGAATGTGTCTTTTGGAAGATAAAATGAAGTTTTAAGTGTAATGTGTAAATTTTCTTGGTGTCTAAAGAAATAGATTATTTACTAAAGAAATTTTGGAGGCACAGAGTGTCTTTAGCCAGCTAACAAGCAAATTGTGTACCAGTGCCAAGACAAAACAACCATTGTCCCCAAAAATGAAATGTTCTGGAGTTACAGTAATGTACATTTTTAGTTGCCAAATTAGAGACATGCTTGATATAGCATTGTTGATGATTGTTCAGAAACTTTAAGTGCTGTTTACTTAAGCCTCTAACAATAGTCACTGTTCAGAGATATTGTAATATAAAGACTAGACTAGTTAACTATAGTGCTTTTAGAGTTGTATTTAGTGTTCTTTTCCCCCAGTTTTTTTCTGGCAATCTACGAGAAGTTGTAACATTACCGGGAAATAACCAGTAAAGTGCGAATGCAGAACAAGATTACCATTATGAGCATGTACTTGTTCAGAATGCACTGACGTAAGACATCTACCTTTGGCTTTATCATAACATTTGACGCAGATGATGCATTTACTCTGAACTGTTTATGGGAGTCAAAGAAATATCTAATGTGAAAGGGGCTAATGTCACTCCAGTGATCCTTATTGTATTTGCCTCATAAGTAAAAAATATATGTTGTTCTAACATGCTAACCTTACAGTTTTATACCCGATTTGCTTCTACTTGCTGGACCTTACTGTGCTAAAACACACACACACACACCTTGCAGTTCAGTTGTAAATTCAGCTCAGAGTGAGTCTTATTCAAATTGCTTACAGTTTCAGCAACATACTGGATCATAGGAGGCATTTCACAAATCACTGAAGCTCACAAGATGATATGAGTCATTTAGTTTCTAAATCGTCACGTTTATTTTTTGTTGCATTTGTGACCATTTGCCATCTGGAAATTTGATAAAAGCAAATTTCCTTGCATTTATAAGCCTAAGATATATTTTATTATTAACAATAAGCAGCTAATTCACCACGTTAATGCTATTGCAGCATAAAAACACTGCATGTGGTAATTGGACTGCATATTTTCAGTTTTTTTTATTCCTGTTGTTGGGGAGTTGTTCGCACCGGTTAGTGTTTGATGAGGAATGCAGGAGTGGATATGGCCATGGTTGAGGATTCATAACTAAAAACAGTTTTCTTCTTTTTCACTGGACTTAACCTCATGGTGCCCTCTTGAAAATACCTCCAACTCCGTACCTGCGCCAACACTTCAACGGGCAAACCAAATTACTGCGTGACATGGGGGTTTTACTCTGTTTGTACAATCATATTAGCCTGGCTGGGAGATATTGCATTTCTAGCACTGCCTGTTGTGAGGCATCAAATGCGGACCGGAAATCTTATTGTTTTGGATTTCGATATTACACATGCAAAATTGTTTAAAGGAAAAGCTGCTTTTTCAGGAAACACACACACACACATTCAAACATGCAAACACATGCACAACTCTCTTTCCTCTGTGGGATGCATAGGATGTTCTGTCTCTTTGAGACTTTGATCTTGTGTGGTGTCCTCCTTTTTCTGCTAATGGACATGTATTATCTGAGAGACAGCGAGAGAAGTGCCTTGGCCTGATATACTGTTTAAGCTAGACCCTATATAGATCTGTGCCAGCTTGTGATGTCTGTGAATTCAGACACTATTTATCTTTTTCCTCTCCTCCCTTGCCATAGCATCAGTTACTCTTTCCCATTTTCTAATGTGTTGTTCTAGTTGTGTTTGCACAAGCATAATTAAATTATACACTACTATTCAAAAGTTTGAGGTCAGTAATATAATTTTCAATAAATTAATACTTTTATTTAGCAAGAATGCATTAAATGATAATTAGTGACAGTAAATATTTTTTTTACATTGTTACAGTGATTTATATTCAAAATAAATGCTATTTTTGAAATAATTTGTGTGTGTGTGTGCGTGTCTGTGTGCACAGGTGCTGGTCATATAATTAGAATAAAAAATCATCAAAAAGTTGATTTATTTCACTAATTCCATTCAAAAAGTGAAACTTGTATATTATATTTATTCATTACACACAGACTGATATATTTCAAATGTTTATTTCTTTTAATTTTGATGGTTATAACTGACAACTAAGGGAAATAAAAAATTCAGTATCTCAGAAAATTAGAATGTAACTTAAGATCAATACAAAGAAAGGATTTTTAGAAATCTTAGCCAACTGAAAAGTATGAACATGATTTTCTATGGGGTTAAGGTTAGGTGAGTTACCATAGTCCTTAAACCAGGTACTGGTAACTTTGGCACTGTGTGGAGGTGCCAAGTCCTGTTGGCAAATGAAATCTGCATCTCCATAAAGTTGTACAGGAGCAGGAAGCATGAAGTGCTCTAAAACTTCCTGGTATATGGCTGCGCTGACCTTGGACCTTAGAAAACACCATGGACCAACACCAGCAGATTACATGGCACCCCAAACCATCACTGACTGTGGAAACTTTACACTGGACCTCAAGCAACGTGGATTGTGTGCCTCTCCTCTCTTCTTCCAGATTTTGGGACCCTGATTTCCAAAGGAAATGCAAAATTTACTCTCGTCAGAGAACATAACATTGGACCTGTCAGCAGCAGTCCAGTCCTTTTTGTCTTTAGCCCAGACGAGACGCTTCTGACGCTGTCTGCTGTTCAAGAGTGGCTTGACACAAGGATTGTGACAGCTGAAACACATGTTTTGCATACATCTGTGCGTAGTGGTTCTTGAAGCACTGACTCCAGCTGCAGTCCACTCTTTGTGAATCTCCCCCACATTTTTGAATGGGTTTTGTTTCACAATCCTCTCAAGGGTAAGGTTATCCCTATTGCTTGTATACATTTTTTTACCACATCTTTTTCTTCCCTTCGCCTCTCTATTAATGTGCTTGGACACAGAACTCTGTGAACAGCCAGCCTCTTTTGCAATGACATTTTGTGTCTCGCCCTCCTTGAGCAATGTGTCAATGGTCGTCATTTGGACAACTGTCAAGTCAGCAGTCACCAGCAGCAGACACCACGTGTCTTCAATATTGAACCTTTTCACAATATTCTAATTTTCTGAGATACTGAATTTGGGATTTCCCTTAGTTGTCGGTTATAATCATCAAAATTAAAAGAAATAAACATGTGAAATATATCAGTAGGTGTGTAATTAATAAATATAATGTACAAATTTCACTTTTTGAATGGAATTAGTGAAATCAACTTTCACGGTATCACAGTTTCTACCCTGAATAAGTTTTTTTCACTAAATCAACATGAAAATGATTTGATTGAAGACACTGAATTCTGGAGTAATGGCTGCTAAAAATTCTGTCTATATTGTATATTCTTCTTTATATTTAATAGTCTATATTTTTTTACTCTATTCTTGTAAAATCATGTACATTTATATAAGTTTTTTGTGCTCTGATACGAGTGAATAAATAAAACATACTGTTTAAAGGGAGGATTTATTGCAATTTTCCTTCTGTTGAGTCATTTCCATTATTATAATAAATAAAATACAAGTATTATTGTCTGAAAGAATTATTTGTTATTTTCATTGTGAAAATTAAAGGGCCAATAATCATTCCCAAGTTCACAAATTTGTGTGAAGTAGCCTATGATATAGAAAAAGTCAATCATATACCAACCAATGGTCCAGCATTTAGAGATATCTTTTTACGTAGTTACTCATTACCAAAAAGCAAAGCATATCACTATTTCATTAGCTGTTATTGTTCTGTAACAGTATATGTTCTAGCACAGCGTAGGCTGTAAAAGCAGGTGAGGAATAGGGCTGTATATTGTTGTAAATTAATTTGTGAATAAACCTAGTGGGCCTCTAGCTGTAATGTTAATTTAGGTGTTTTTTGGCTTTGCATGAATATAGTTTATAAAGAGCTGTAAGTCTGTCTGTCAACACATTACCATTTGTGGTTGACTGAAGGGCAGTACGTGTGTGTGTGTGTGTGTGTGTGGGTGCGTGTGTGTGTGTGTGTGTATAATGGGAGTGTGTTGATTTGTGGTTCAGACTCTTATTTTTCTGTTAAACCAATTCTTATCAACATTGTTGATTTTCTCCATGCTTTATCTTGCAATTTGAAAAGTAGCCATTTGCTTATCTGGTTCCTGCATCACCCCTTTAAAGTCAACATGAAATCAAAATTGACCCTGCTTTCTTAATCAATGCATGTTCTTGGCCTTGTAAATGATTAATCTGTGCATGTTGTCTTCATAATCACAATCATCAAACTTATTCTTCTCTGAAATTAGGCTACTTTCCTTCTTGCTGATGTAAGTAAGGCCTTATGGGCAATTGTTTAATATTAAACAACAGCCAAACAGCTTTTTTGGGGTGTTTTTTTTAGCAACTTATTATTTGAGCTTGTGCTTCCTAAAAGCATAGTTTGCCAGCTAGGATTTACGTTTTTACCAACAAAGTTCAATGATTTTCCCGAATATTTCCAACGAACACTTGCACAGCATCACAAAGTTGTGTTGTTGGAACTACTGGTCTAAACTTTGTGGTTAGAAGGATATTTACTTATCTTAACAATACTAAGGATAACAATACTTATTGTTAATATGACAAATTGACTCGAATAAATCCTGCACTTGAGCAAAATAAGCAAGCTAACATATAGTACAATCTATGTCTTTTATTACATTCATTCAAAATTTCATTCTACGTTTTTGAAGAGAGGTCTTCTCGGGTCCTAAAATCTGTTTAGGACCCAAATCGACCCAAATCACTTCAAATCCTGCTGACTGATTTGGCCACTGCTCCATTACTTTCATTTATTTATTATTACTTTATATTAATGCCTGGCTGATGGATAAAATTATTTCTGAATTGGCTTTCAGTTATGTTCAGTAGGAGTGGATTACAAAAATAAACGTGATACCTTGATAAAAATGTAATCGATAGTCTAATAAATGATGGATTTGCTAGTGTTATCTGCAACACCTCATCTCTGGCAAAGGGCATCTGCACATATAAAAGAAAAGACCTGCAGGAATATTAGGGTTGGCACGGTTCAACTTTTTCACGGTTCGGTTTGTTTCACGGTTTTAGAGTCACGGTTTCGGTACAGTTCAGTATGTGCTACGTTTATGGAAAAACTATACTTTCTAATAAAATGAAAAAAGGAGAAGATTATTCCATCCAACTACAAGCAACAGCACAAATAAATACAATAGAGTAAAGATAAAAACAATAAACAGTGATTTTTTTTTTTTATGTAGGTCTAGCATAAGATGCACAAAAGCAGATTTTAATTATATTACCTGAGACCCAAGGCCACTAAAACTGAACCTGAGCGTTGTCTGAGGCACTCGTCGATAATCTGACATTAATTTGATCTCAAATTGACAATTCATCATTTCTCATTTTCTAGTCCACACACTGTCAGAGCAGAACATCCTGATAGTCCACTCTTCCCTGCATCATTTCTGTCTTCCTTCCCTCTCTCTGCTAAGAAGGAAAAATACATTTTGCCCATTCTGAATGAGCAGGAAAAAAGGCAAGCACATTATGTAGGATGGCAGGAAGAGAATCAACAGTTTTTGGCGCCTGAATCGGTAGGGGAGCCCCTCTGGGGGAAGAAGGGGTGAGGTGAGAGGAGGAGAGGGAGAGAGAGACGGGGAGGAAGAGATGTCAGCAGGTATTACTATCACTGTCACTGTGCAGTCATGGAGAGAAACACCCTCGTCATGCTTACTTACCCTTAAGGGAGAACATTTGGGGAATAGTGTGTACCATAAAATGACCATATTGTGAGTTTTGTCTGTTAGTTTGTATGATTTGTGTGCGAATTTCTAATAATTTTTTCCTCACCCAATTTTAATTTTTTTATGCAAATTTGCATCATATACGCATGAGCATTTCTGCATTTGAATGCATGTATTGTTTGAATGTACATATTCTGTGGGTGGGTGACTAGTCAATTGTTATTGTAAATGGGGTGTGTGTGTGTGTGTGGGGAGTCCATTATAAGTGGTGTTGGAGTTTAGCAGATACGTGTAGAAGAGTCTAGAGCGGAATGCATGGAATGCTGGGTATCGTGCTGGTTTGCTCATTGTTGCAAGGCCATGTGTGCACGGGACGGGATACAGCTTGTGTGCACGTGCAGGTCAGGGTGTGTGCTTCTGATAGATGTGTTCTGATAACCGTTTCAGTTCTTCAAACCGGCAGCTCATGATTCTCCGGTTATTAAACCGATTTGTCCTCTCTGTGTGGAAGCAGAACGCAATCAAAACAACCAGTGCTGATGATGACTGGGTCCTATTCATCAAGCAGGTCTTGTGGTTAGTGTCTGGAACACACTGAACAGATTTCCTGCAGAGCTCTCTGTACCGTTTCTCATATGGTGGGCAGCTTTGCCATCATTATTGCACTGTCTGTGGGATCAAATGCATTTTTTTTCTGAAATTTTATTCATAGACATCAGTTTGAGACTAGTCTAAGATGATATATTATGCTACTAGTAGGGGTTTGGGGGATTACCCCATGATTTACTTACCCTCAAGCCATCCTAGGTGTATGTGACTTTCTTCTTTCAGACGAATACAATCAGAGTTATAATAAAAATGTCCTGGCTCTTCCAAGCTTCATAATGGCAGTTAAAGGGTGGTCGAGATTTTGAAGCCCAAAAAAGTGCATGCATCCATACATCAAAAAAAGTACTCCACACGGCTCCGTGGGGTTAATAAAGGATTCCTGAAGTGAAGTGATGCATCTGTGTCCATATTTAAAACTTCATGAGTCATAATCTCTAGCTACTACTAATTGTCATACTCTCATTCACTAGAGAGTGGCCTTCCAGTGTATGACGTAGGACTGGGGTTGTTAAACGTTCCATATAATACAGAATCATGCCGAATTTAAGGCATCAAAGAAGCGTTCTGTATGAAAGCTATACGGAAGGCAGTTTGTCCCGTATTCACTGGCATACACGTATATGTAATGAACGTGATTATTGATCATGAGTAGCATCCAACAAGGCAAGAACACATGCAGTCTACCTGTGGGAAGAAGTCTTTCACCATTGTAAATTCATTTAAAAAAAAAAAAAAAAAAAAAAAAAAATATATATATATATATATATATATATATATATATTTTTTTTTTTTTTACTTCACTTCTAGCCTATTAAACTTGGACCTCATTATTGAAGCATAAATTCAAGCAGCCCACACTCTCTAAGTTCTCTTTAAAGGGGTCCTTGATTATGATTTCACTTTTTTAAACTTTAGTTTGTGTTTAAGCGTTGCTGTTTGAACATAAACCACATCTGCAAAAGGAAATATTTCATTTTACAGAATTCTCTTTTTAAGGTCTACAACACACAGCTGGTAGGGACTACAACAAGCTTCTTCCTGGGTTGGTGACATCACAAACCCTAAAATTCCCACGGGAACATGAAACAAAGGGGGTGAGGCCATGTTGGGCTGCTTTAGAGAAGAAAAAGAGTTGTTGTAGTAGATTGTCACTGTTATAAATTTAACAATTACTCTACAAAAATGCTACAACAGAGTAATGTATTCTGCTGTACTAAAGCTTTAGTAAGGGTAAAACAGTATATCCAAAGCTAACATAAACAGCAGTAGCATTTACAAAGAACAGCATATCTATAAAGTATGAGATAGCAAAAAAACAGGCATTCTGAAACGTCCTGGAGGAGCCGTGCTTCTGCTCGATCCTCTTCACTAATATTCTCTGATTCGGGCTTAAATTGATAAGGCAATATTGACAACATTGCTTACAATACACCGGAGCACATGCACCTACCCATAATGCTAAGGGGCATGATGTTTCCAGACAATGTGCACTAGAAGGTTAGCGAATCACAACATGTCCTGGGCCAGCTAATCAATCTGAACCAATTGTGTATTTCTGCGGGAGGGGCTTCATAGAACCAGGAAGTCAATAGTCCGTATTTAGGAGAATGGAAACAGCGGTGTAATCTAAAGGTAAAAATTAGTTTTTTTTTTATGAAGCATGTGTACCCCATTAAACCAATCAAATCTTAGAAAATAACTGATTTACCACCACATTTAG
Organism: Carassius auratus; assembly: GCF_003368295.1. Lineage (NCBI taxonomy): Eukaryota > Metazoa > Chordata > Actinopteri > Cypriniformes > Cyprinidae > Carassius > Carassius auratus. The sequence goes on from NC_039283.1 coordinate 16,426,856, forward strand.
ATATTTTTCTTAGACAAATCCATTTGTTCGCTTTATTATCCCCCTGGAGCTGTGTGGAGCACTTTTTGCTTCAAAATCTTGACCACCATTCACTTTTGAAAGAAGAAAGTCATAAACGTCTAGAATGGCTTGAAGGTGTGTAAATCATGGGGTAGTTTTCATTTTTGGGTGAAGTATCCCTTTAGTATGAACTGATCAAATGAGAAACTGAAAAAAAGAAGAAGCCCACACAAGTAACAGATTGAAAAAAAATATACTAGTTCTACTTTCTCTCGTCCTTTTAATCAATTTTAGTAATTAATCTTCAAGGTTACCATCTGCAGCATCTTTATCATTGTTAGAAACTTAGTGATGAATAATTCTGCAGATGCTCGTGGGGCGTAGCAATCATTATATTTACAAATCTCTGTATTCATCTCGCCACATTATTATGAGGAGATCATCCATACTCCTACATCAATGTGTCTACCACTTTTTGAATCCTTTCTGCATCTCTGCTTGTGAGTATGAGGGGGCAGCTGTACTTGTGTTACTTGTATTGAAGATGTCAATTCAATTCAATTCAATTCATATTGCTTTATTGGCATGACATACAAAGGTACATATTGCCAAAGCATTGTACATAGCAGAATAGAAACAAACAAAACAAAAATTCATATATATCCATAAGAAAAAAAAAAAAAAAAAAAAAAAAAAAGATGTCACTCATGATGGGTTTTGTAATGTTATCTGAAAAGACTGCACTGGACTGTCTCATTGTTCTAGTGGTAGCTGCTTGTCAGTAATCCTGAATTAAGTGGATAATTCTCTCTCTGCATGGGGCATGGGGGAAGCCATAGCTACACAATGTGTGTGCTCCTTGAACCCACCCTGGCCCTGCCTCCCTCACGGCTCGGCTGTTGTTCAGTACTGTCTGCGCCGTTCAAAAGTGTTTTGTACATGAAGTGCATCCTCCTGCTTACAGACATCTAATGGTGACCCTGATGTTTCACTTCAGCCAGCTGCTTTTGACTGAGTTAGATATTTTGTTTTATTGTATTATTTTATACATTTAACTTTTTTTTTTTTTTTTTTTGGTATTGATTACAATTTTTATATTAGTTTATTTTTATTATTTATTGTATCTATACAACACATTTAATTGTTTTATATTAGATTTTTTTATATTTTTATTTAATTTATTCTAGCTATTTTTAATTGTTTTTACTATTCTTTAGTATTTAAGTTACTTCATCATGTTATTTTTTTATTGTAATTACAACATTAGAAGTATACTTTTAATATAAAACAATTTACTTGATGTATTTTTGTTGTTTATCAATAATTTCATTTGAACTTTGATTGCATTTTATTTTTATCTTGCCTAATTTATGATTTTAGTATTTATTAATTAAATATAAAAATATATATAAAAATTACACACACGTTTAATTTTTAATTAAATTAATTTTAATTAATTGTACTAGTTTTATTCTTATTTATTCTTCATATTTAATATTTTGTATTGTATTTACATACCTCAATTTATTATTTATCTTAGTATTGTAACTTATTTCATTCCTTTTATCTTATATTATCATACTTAAGATTTTTGTTAATTGTTTTCAGTTTCTCTTTTGTGTTACAGAAGACTTATGTGTGGTTTGGGTTCTTGGGTTTTGTGTGGGGCATTTTTTAGCCTTTTGTACTATGTGTGCCTAATGCAGGCCGTGGGTGCAGCTTTTTGTATGGAGCGAGTTCTTCTCTTTGTGCGGCTGGGGCCTTTGTGACCTGAGCATGTTCAGAGGTGCTTGGCTCTACTCCGGCTCTCTGCCTGGCCACTGCACCACAAAGCTCAAGGCTGCCGAGCGCCAGCACTCTTTCATGCCCTTTCAGCTCAGGAAAAACCATTCTGAATTTGAATTTGAAACATTTTGACAGAGAAAGATGGAGAGGAGGAGCTGAGGGAGAGATGGAGAAGGTTACCAGGAGAGAATGGGATGAGAGGGAAGAAGGAGCGAGGTAGTGTAAAAGAGAAAGGGCAGTTTTGTCCCATGAGATTACAATGCAGTGACCGTGAAAGTGCTTAAATAAACAGTGTGTGAGAGAGGAAGAGCCAGAGGAGGAGAAACGGGCACTGGGAGGAAGGGAAGGAAGGGGGAGAGAGAGAGAGAGAGAGAGAGAGAGAGAGAGAGAAAATTGTTGACAAGGAAAGGAAGTGAGTGCAGAGAGTGAGGAAGTGATGTGGAGGGTGAAGGGAGGGAAGACTGAACTTTATTAAAATGCTACAATACCACAAATAAAAGGATGAATGAACAAGATGAGAGGACCAATGAACCCCCTCTTCCACTTCCGGATGATAATGCCTCATGTCTTCTTAGTTGATAGTTCTGACAGTGTGTGTGTGTGTGTGTGAGAGAGAGAGAGAGGGGGGGGGGGAAGAAAAGTTGAGGCTTGTTACCTCTCTCATTGTTTCCTAACGAGACATGATGTTATAATGCAACCTAAAAGCTTCTTCATCGGATCTGATTTTTGTCTTTACTAGGTGCGACTGCAACAAACAACAGGACATTTTGTCATTATTTTGTTTGCACTGTGAAATCAGGTAATCAAATGTTCCCCGTTGTCCAAAAATTGTCCGTTTTTTAAATCATTTTAAAACATCCTGCCATACCCATTTCTCTGTAGCTTATTTCACTAGTTCCATGCAGTGATAATTTGATGTTGCACATTATTATTGTTTTAAGTGGCTATTTGCTTTTAAGAGGTAATTGGTAACTTTGGATCTGAATCAGTTGGGGGGAAAAGTAACACACATTTGTATGAACACAGAATGCACAGAATGATTTAAACTGTAGAATACAGTTGTAATAAACTGTATTACAGATGAGTAGCAAAGTAGCATTCCTGCTGAATTTCTTTTAGGAAAAAAATTTACTGACCCCAAACTTTTGAATGTGTTGTATACACTGTAAATAATATATAAGTATACTCAAATGTAAATTAGGGCTGGGTGATATATCTAACGATATGACCATGCACATCTAGTCAGTAAATCTGGTTCCGTGATTAACGCTAAATCGCCATTACTCGTTTTCAAATTGAGCGGCATTTAATAGACAGAGCCGTAGATCACTGACAAGCTACGCAATATCATGTTCATTATCGAAGGCCATTTGATGGCGATTAAGCATTAATCACGGAACCAGATTTACTGACTAGATGCGCATGATCATATCGTCAGATATATCACCCAGCCCTAATGTAAAGCAAAGTCAGGGACAAGGAAGTCTTCTTTACAGGTGGATGGCTAAAGAGGAAATGGACCAGGTAATGAAAAGAGCCGGACTATGTAGTGATTAAATAAGGAGGAGAGAGCAAGAGAGGAGGGATGTGTGCGGGAAAGAGAGGCAGAAACAGCCAAGAGTTCCTAGCCTATCAAAACTGTGACCCACTTTCGCAATGATGGATGCCCAAAGCCAGCTCAGATTTATCGTTATTGCTTATTTGCTTAGCAGGCGCCCTTTTCAGTGCAGAGCGGGGTTGAACACTGGAGCATGTAACTCTGGTGGCTGCTCGCCCTAACCCACTTACCATCGACAGCTGGGCCTGCAGATCAGAGAGGGGCACGCGCACCGCAGACCACTACAGCGGCCGCTACGCCAATCCTACAGGCAGACACCTGTCTCCAAACGCACTTTCCATTGTGTGCTCTTTCCTTTTTTTCATTCCTTTGGTCATATTTCCCGGCCTTTTAATGACCCTCCGAGGAAAGGCACCGTCGGCTGTACGGTAGCTAAAGGAGGAAGTTGTATTTAAAGCGAACGCAAAAGGTTTTTAAAACAGCCAGAACCATCATTAGTCTGAGGTTTGGAGGAAAGGGTGGGGCGGAGAGGGGCTGGCGTAGCGCCCGGCTCCAGATTGGCTGACTCCCAGATCACTGCACCTCTGGCCTTACATACCCCCTGGACACCCACAAGCACCGATTCAGAGATGTTCATGTGACCGTTATAGCCAATACAACACCTACCACGTAGGGCAGTGCAAAAAACATGGATTGAATTGCGGAATCATAAAGTCGTAAAAATTTAATTAACTGTATTACATGTACTGTATCATGGCATTTGGCAATTTGGATGAATAAATCAAAAGTCAAGTGTCAAATTGTAACATGAACTAGTGTATGTGACTATTAAAGAGGAAAGAAGCTGTTTGTTAAATATGAAGTCTGTATGTTCTGCATCCCTGTGTGAATGACTTTTGTCTACTACACCCACTCAAGCTCGTGTGACGCTCGTGGTGTCTCACTATATGAGGACATTTCACAACTGAGCTGCACTAGTTCACTTCACCTGCATTTCATCATTTCATAAATAAATAATGAATAAATCATATACACAGAAACCTACAAAATAAGTTCCATTTAACTTCAAGAAATTCTGACATGTTACGTTGTACAGTAGAATGTACTTCTCAAAGTAATAATAACAGTTATACAGGTTAAACAACTTTTTTTAAAGGAATACATCTGAATATCCTGTTTCACTCCTGTTTTAATTTTAACAGCAAACCTCCGTTGTGCAGCATTTTGAAAGAAGTTATGGGGGGAAATAAAACAGGCCATAACTTAACAGTAATTCTTACATTAAATTTGGTCCATACAACTCAAGTTAATAGGGTCCAATGTAGTTTGGTTTTGGACTGCACCGTTATTTTTGTTTTGGACCCCATTGACTTCCATCGTATGCGCAATAACAGCTCTACAAAATATAACCTTATGTGTTCCGAAGAAGAAAGAAAGTTATGCAGGTTTGAAGTGCCATGAGAGGTCAGTAAATGATAACAAGTGTATGGATTGTCATTTTTGGGTGAACAATCCCTTTGCACACTTTCCAAAATTGCACTCTCTAATTGTGGCTCTTTTGCGCTCCGTTGGTGTTTTAGTAGTTTATAATGAACAAAATTCTCATTCGTTTTCTTTTTTTTTTTTTTTCACTCTTGGGGTTTCTTTCACAGCCTGAAGTAGGTACTAAGTTTCTTTCATGGTGTTAAATGGGTGAAAAAAGACTATAAAAGAGCCTTTTAAAATGCTTGGGGGTATTCACTGAAAAGCTATTATTTTATGTAGGTATTAGCTTTATCTGTATTCAGCAAGAAAAGCAGCCAGTGTCCACTTCAATAGCAGAGCATCAGCACAGGTTCGCATAGAGGCTGAGAAGGCCATTTGCTAATCTTCTTCTTTCAGATCCTGACTTATTCACACACACACACACACACACACACACACACCGCATGCTAAAGTCATCCCCTCCTGTTCTTTGTAGAGCTGTGGGTCCTGCTGACTCTTGGTGAACGGGGCGCTGTGCTAACAGGCAGAAAATAGACCCGGCTCTCTGTTTGAGCTCCGGCCTCAAGAGCCCCGGGCCGCACCGTTGCCCAGTGATAAACGCATTTGAAAACAGGGGGCACACAAAGACTTGGCAAAGTCTCTGTGCCTTGCTAAATGCTAAACACCCCCCTCTTCCATACACATACACACGGTGCATTCCTTTTTAGAAGACTTTACAAACCTATCTCCTGCAGCTTTGCAGAGGAGCAGCCAAGCTCCGCGCTCCAAGCAAGCCTTAGCTTCTCAGAGCACAGAAACAGGTTTTTTGCACACGTTACACCGCTGCATGGTGATTACAGGAGCATGTAGGTCAATCTTTAGCGTCTGTCCGTAATGTATTAGCTTGAATGGATGAACGAACAAGCCTAATGAACGAATTAATGAACTGAATTAAGAGGCAATGGGTCTCGTTTGTGAATCCGGCATACATGGTTATCTGAGTGAAAAGCTTGTATATGAACGTTTTCACAAAGAAATTATGATTAAAATCTTGTAAACATTTCATGACTGAAAAAAATAGATGTACAACAAATAAAAAATTAATAAACCTCCTGATGACCTTAGGATATATGAAGATGGTCCTGTGAGGGACTCCCTTCCTAAAATGTAAAATATAATTTAAAGCAAAAAGACTAATTTATAAATCTAAGAAAAAATATAGTGTGTTAACAGAATTAATTAAATAATTGGCTGTGCTAAAGCAAATGATTAAAATATTTTCTAGAAGATATTTAATATAAAAAATTAGCTTTCACACAACTTTATGCAGTTTTGTTTTTAGTCCTTCCTTGGGATGCAACATAATAAAATTGTTATTGATCTTAGAATAATTTATGTTTATTTGAAACTCCTCTTATGTTAATAAATTTAAAATGCATTGTAATTATTATAATTTTTTTAAATCTCTTATAAAGCTTTTGTTTGTTATTCTTTAAATCAGACTTTCTAATCTGAAGTTTATAAAAGAGCACTGATCTTTTGACAGACACAAACCCACATTTATAAATGCATAGGTCCACATAACACATTAGGACACATAGGAACACGCAACATATTAATAACCAGAAATATGGCCTTTCCACAATCACTTTTTCACTGACCAAAAGAAATTCCCCTGCGTTAGTTGTTATAAAATGCCATGGACAAACGAATACAGCTTAGCTCAGTCAGAAGCGTTAGTCTTTGTCAAGTTCTCCTCAGCATAACGATAGAAATTAATTTTCTGGGGTGTAGTTACAGCTTTTCCATGCCACAAAAGCCTTGTCCTGAAAAATGTTCAAATCAATATCACGAATTGCTGCACCTGCAGAACAACCTTGTTCTGTCCCCGCAAAGGCAACTGCGGGTTGGTGCTGTTCTTTCAACTGGAACACGGTTCTCTCACACACTACAAATGAATAATACATTCCTAGCATGAACTCACTAGGTTGTTTAGCATGTGTGGAAAGCCATAACCTCACAGGAAACAAACTAAGCCCCTAACCACATGTGGCCCCACACCTGGCGCCTGTGGAGAGATAGAAAGAGCCACGCAAATGCTGGCACCAGAAAGGAAGCTTAAGGTCAGAAGTCCTGTTTGTTTTTGTGTGTGCGCGCGTGTTCCTCTTGTTTCCTCCTCTACACTTCGGAATAACATCCATTAACAAAGGGTTTGGATCCTGCTCACTTTTAGGAAAAAACAGGGAGGAAACGAGACCTGAAGGAGGCTGAGACGACCACTTCAAGAATGTCATATAGAGCAGTGAACAGGAAATGGTTGTAGAGAATGAGATTAAGGGGTAAATAGGGGGGTACCAGATGGCCAAAGTGGGAAACCAAGTAGGTGTTTGTCTGAAGAGCCTTAATAGTCAGGTTAGACACAACATGGCTGAATGAACAGACACACACGGTCTGAAACGGTTGAACACATCAGAGCCGCATGAAGAGCTTAGCGGCTGTTAGGCTAGCGCTGAGGCTAACATGGGGTTTGGGGATGCGCCACATACTGGAGCTTAGGTGGGTTTATCACAGGAGGGGGCAGAGGGGAAGGACATATTTGTGGCAGGGCTGGTTTATTTCGTGAGGCAGTCTGAATGTGTTTTTGGATTTGTGACAGTTTTGGAGGCTGTGGATGGCTGCCTTCACAGTCCCTGAAAGTCTTCCTGCTTTTCTCTGCATAACTACTTTGTATTTAGTGTTTAGTACTCCAAAATGAGCATTATGCACCGTGAGTAATTTGGTTTATGAAAATAATTTGTTTGCAAATACAAATTTGCAGCGCTCAATTTTTGTTGTTGAATCAAATTATGGGAAATATTAAATGATTTAATCACTACTGAGAAGTAGTTGTGCATCACAAAAACTTGCCAGTCAGATTCTCGTTATAATTTTAACAATATGGAAGGCTAGATTTTTTTGTTGTTGTTGTTTTTTAAATACTTAATATTTTTATCCAGCAAGGATATATTCAAGCGGTCAATTGTGACAGAAATATTTTGTAAAATTCCATGAAAAAAAAATAAATAAATATATATATATATTAGTTATCAGCAGCACAACTTTTCAACACTGATAATATTAAAAAACATGTTACTTTAACACCAAATCAGCATTTCTAAAGGATCATGTGACACTAAAGACTGCTGCTTAAAATGCAGTTTTGCCATCACAGAAATAATTTACATTTTAAAATATATTAAATTAGAAAATTGTTTAATAATATCCCATATAGTATTGAAGTTTTTACTGTACTTTTGATCAAATAAATGCAACTTTGTTAAATATAAGATACTTATTTAAAAAACATTAAATACAGATGCCAACCTTTGGAATGGTAGCGTATAATATGTGTGAGTGTGTACATATCTGACCCCATAACCCTGTTTATCATGGAAAAGAAGTGATTAATCTTAACATTTCAATTGCTAGGTTCATGAGCGCATCTGTGATTTTGCTGGTCTAGAACCTTGTGGTGCAGTGGTGCTCAACTGGTTTTGCTTCAGGACCAGATTTTTTATTGGACATCATTTGGAACCCACCACAACACCAAAATTGTTCATTATCCGGAATTTAATTTCAATGGTATCATGCTTTCGGCAGCCAATAATTCACAAAACTCATTGTGGTTGTCATAAGCCGTGCATTCGTGTAGTCTGGGTCCTATCTGATTTGTTGTGTATTTGCGCTCATACTTTAGGAAAATAAGGGCATCTCATGCAGCCTGTCCATTTTGGCTTCCAAAGCATTTTCTCCTCCTTCAAAACAGCATATTTATTTTGATACTTTCACTTTACATTATTATATCGCATATTATATTGGCATCATTGGCATTTAGCATTATTTTTCTCCCTGCTCATGTTTGTGACCGACCGTCAGAACAGACCTGCGAGATGAGAACCCTGGTGTCTGTGTTAACCCTACAGTGATGAAATGCTCCACAGTGGCGTGATTTTTGAGTTCTTCCCTGTTTCACTGGTTTTGAAGTCCTCTTTCAAACAGGCTCTAACAGGGCTGCATCTGCAGCGTGGCTGTCAAACCCCAGAGACTATCCTGACCTGATGAGAGCCGGGGAGAGAAAGAGAGCGAGAGATTGGCGGAGAGAAGGCGAAAAAGAGAACATGCAAGGTTGAGGGTTAATGGTGAATATGAGGACGACTTTGATACAGGTCATATGCACATCGCATGAAATATTCCTGAGTTAAAATGGGGGAGGCAGTCGGAGGAAGATGGTGTGACTGGATGAAAGCCTGCCATCTATATTGACCAGAAAAAAACGTAGGGCTGGGCAATACAGCTAAAAAATCTCAATATTTTTGCATTTTTAATCTATTTGGTCTCAGGTCTAAAGATGTTCTGCTACACTAGTTCTTTTTATGCTATTTTCTGTTGGTTTAGGGGATTTTTTTCTCCAACCTGCCCCCATCATTATCAAAAACAGTACAGTAGTATGCGTGGGATATTAATGTCTTTTTAAAACGCTGGACTTTTCATTCAGCGCACAAGTGTGTTCTATACACACGCAAATCTTTCATTAAAACGAACAACGTTTAAACACAGTTTAGAGATCAGATTCATTGCATAGTATAGACAACTTTTATATTGTTTTTATATTGGTACCTTTAAGTAAATATGGTGTTAATTGTTCCTTTTGTGCACTGTAAAACCGTAAAAGTTGTAATGAGTTTTTAATTGAGGAAACCGATCACTTCATTTAAGTTTAAAAATCAATAGTTCTGAATGCTTAGTGAAACTTAACCATATTGGTTTAAACCATTTAATTTAATAACATTGACTCTTCTCTTTCCTGCTAGCTAACTAGCTGCTTAAAGCACATGTGCTGATACAATAAAACACTATCAATGCAATCAACAAATGTCAATACTACTTTTAAACAGAGCAGTATAAAGATTGGTCCATCTTTGACTTAACCACAGGCTCTATTCTTCAGCATAACCCCCAGAAACTATTTTTAAGTCTCAACATAACAGCAAGCACAAACAGATCTCCCCTTACACAAGTCTTGTGTAAAAATGCATAAAAGAGACTGAACTGAAGCAAAGCATGCTGGGAACTATTAATCTGCTCTAACTATTTCAGTTTGAGTTCTTGTAAATATAATTTTTGTGGCCAGTATAAATCAGACTTTATGTGTCACTGACTAAGTTAAATGCTTTGGTCATTGCATTCAGCGCTCAGCCGACATGTCTGTGATTGGTTACAATGCTCAACACTGTTGATTGAGCATGTTGTAATTAGAAACTTTTGATGCACGCTCACACACATATACTAAGCGTTAGCATAAATTGTGAGATGTGAGTAAAACTGGCATACTGTTTTTAAAGATGAAATTTTAAACACTATCAAAATGTATACAAAAATTCCCAATTTTGTATTGCCCAGGCGTTGGAGAATCTATTTCTGATTTAAATCATCTCATTTGCTCTTCCTCCTGTTACTGTCTGCGATGGAGGGATGAACCACTGACTGAAAGTGCAGTGGAGCGTTGGATCCGCTTTGGGGAATGAGTACACTCTCTTTTTCTTTTGTTTTCTCTCACCCATTCTCTTTCTCACCCCTCTAGCCCCCTCGACTCCCCTCAGATGCCTTGCCTGTTGCCAAGGTCTCTCTTTTTTTTTACCCTTTCTGCTCCTCTCCTCCTTTGCTCCACATCCCTTGTTCCCATGCTGGTGTCCTGCCTGGAAGAGTTCGGCTTGGCCGAGCATACCAGCCCACCTTGAGTCTCAACCCCTCAACTAAATCCTTCATCTTTCCAATAAACTTTCTCTCCTTCTTTCAGTTCCTGTGACTTCACTATATACTGTCTTCTCAAAACCTTCCAAGTCCTTGTCTTCGTGTATTTTTTCCCAATCTCTTATCATAGCTCCTCAGATGAACCTACTGCTGGCCGCCTCAGGGCAGCTCTACATAAATATGCCCTTTCCTTGTTGTTTGACTTCAGAGTTCTTATGAGGTTCCTTCACTGCCGAGTCCATCAGGACCCCCAACTTTCACCTTCACCAGTCCTGAAGCTCGAGGAGCCAATTAGGTCACCTTCACTGACCCCAGCCCTCACAGCTCCCTTTCCTTTCCCAGCATGTTTTCATGTTGTTCTGTGGATAGCCTGGCATTGTTGATCAATTATCAGGTCCATTTAGCAATTATGTTGCTGTGTACAGTAAGACTGAAGCGAGATTGCGTGTCTCACTTGGTATGCGTGCCTTGTTGGAGCTGCTCTGTATTCATCCGCCGTGGTTGTGAAATTGTTCGTGTTTTAATTATTCTCTTTTATAAAGGGATCAAAGGTGCTGCTGGCAGGGTCGGCCCCTATTTTCATTCATGTTCGCGCTAAGGCGTATACTCCCACACAACCTTCTTTTTTTTTTTACTATGAATATGTTCTATTATTAAAAGCGTGAAGCGCCTGCTGTAATGGTATAATGACTCCAGTTTGGCTTCAGTGCTGCAGGATTTAATCAGACACAATATATGTGGTAGACATTATATGGATCTTGTAGGATAATCTACTGTGTCTGTATTTAATCATTTAATGATTTAATCATTTAAGATCTCGTGCCTTTTTTGTATTTGTAGCGGTTCTGTGAAAAAAAAAAAACGATATGATAACTGATTAAAGGGAAATTTTGTCACTTACTCACCCAAATTTCGCACCAAACCTGTATGACTTTCATTTTTCTGCAGAACACAAAAGATAATATTTAGGTTCATAGACAAACAGTTTTGGTTACCACAGACTTCCACTTTATCAACAAAAAATACAGAGAAATTTCTCAAATGTGATCTTATTTTATGTCATACAGAAGACAAAGTCACACATGATTATATGATAAATAGAATTTTCAGTTTTTGGTGATCTATCCCTTCAAGCATATTACCTGCAAATAGCAATATATATTGTCAAGATTTGATGTCAAAAGCCCTGAATTTATGAGAATTAAAAAGACTTATTGTTGCATAAGAAAACATAAAATAGATTCAAAATTTGCTTTTATTTATTAAATCCCTTTTTTCTCCAAATTCATTCATTCAGATTCTTTCATTTTGTATTATTTCAGTATTTTACAGTATAATTTTTGTTTGTTTTAGTTTGTATTTTTTTTTTAGATTTTAATATTTAATTTATTATTTTATTAATATTATTTATACATACAATTTATGCAAACCCTTTTCTAATCTAGTTTGTTAGTCCGTCTGAGGTAAACTTTGCAGAGGATGCATTTCTGTATTTTGTTTTTCCCATATTTACATTTTTTTTATTGTTGGATTGTTTTAATTGTAATAAATCACACAGAATTGACACATTCAATTGACAGCCCCTAGTGCATGAATCTTTTAAGTATTTATTCTTCCTCTTCAGTAAACGGAGTTCTTCTTCATCATTATTCATGCATGCACTGAAGTCCACGGCAGATCTCAGTTCAAGGGAAGCAGCCACCGTGAATACGACCATGATTACCACAGTTTACAGGGCCTAGCACCCCACCTCCCCACCCCCCAGTCGTTCTCTAATACTCAGGGCATTTTCATTTTTCAGACTATCTGACAAAGCCTGACACTTTAACCTCTCTCTGCTGATTGCTTTATGTCTCCTGTCCCTTATAGCTTCTTTTTCCCTCTCACTCCCTCACCTTTTTACTCTCAGTTGCCCTCTGTAAAGTAATATGTAAATGGACGAGTTGATCTGCCAGCTTTTAGTAATGTGTGTAGGAAAGTCGTTCTGCATGCTTCATTTTAGTTGACAGTTCATAACCGATTTTATTTACTTGTGTACATGTATTCGCGAGTATGTGGGTGTGTTAATTGAGATGTGTTATGCAGCTCCAGGGTGTTGATCATAAGGCCTTGTCTGAGTTTCGTTTGACTGACTCCTGATCGATTCGGCCTGTCGTGGAGATTGAGCACCAATACTCAGTCACAGTTATTGATCAGCTCACTGGTTGTGTCATCGCTCGAGTCGCTGTGTGGAGGAGGAGAGGGACCCGTAAACACATTTCCTTTACTTATTGCACTTTCATCTCTGCCGCACTGTAAAGAGAGTGTGCAATGACTGGAAGCTCAGCTACACATAATTATTGGTGTCTGTGAATTATAGCAGTTTGAATATTATAACTAGGGCATAATGTTGTCTGACACTGTCAAAGTTCAGCTGCAGTTCTCAGATGCTATAATTGCATGATTTAGTCTTGCTAACCTTTTTCTCCAGAAAGTTTAACCATCTAAGAGTTCGATTACGCTGGTTTTTCAGTGGCTTTCATCCTAAAAACTTGTGTACTTTGAGTAATTGCGGTGCATTACCCCTCGATTTGAAATTATTATTATTATTTTTTAAGTTGGTTTGAATTGATGTTGTCATTTGTGTGGTTACACTCTGTGGTTCAAACTTACCAAACACAGAACATTTTGATCATTTCTTATTTTACACTACTGTTCAAAAGTTTGGGGACAGAAAGTTTTTATTTTTTATGGTTATGAAGTCAAAACACCAAAAGTATTCAAAAGATACAGGATTCAGAAGATACAGACATATTATTAAAATTTTAAACTGTATTCTATTTAAATTAGTTTGTCTGTGATGGCAAAGCTGAATTTTCAGCAGGCATTACTAGAGTCTTTAGTAACTCAAAATCCTTCGGAAATAAATCTAATGTTCTGTCTCATTTTTATCAATGCCGGAAACAGTTGTGCTGCTTAATATTTTTGTGAAAAACATGATATACAGTAAGCATACTGTTACACATAGAAGTAATATTGTTACATACATTCTTTTAAATATTCACTAAATGTTTTAAAAACATTTTTCACTTTAATAAGATTTCTCCACGAAATAGGCAAGAATAAAATCCTGAATTGGCCGTACCCCATGATTCAATAACAAAGCACTTGAATGCAACAAACTCATAATTACAACTTCAGAAGTGGTTTCCGATAGCACATGAAGGCACAATAAACAACAGAAAGAACTGAACACAAAACACAGATAACCTGTGACAGTAAGACTTCCATTGAAGAAATTTTCTTGATTTTCAGATCAAAAAATGTGCAGGTATCTAACATTTCTAACTATTGCAATCTCACTATTGTTTTCATATCTCACAAATGCAACTATTTATCTTGCAGTTGTGACTTTTTTTTTCTCATAACTGACTTTATTTTAATCCTTATCTCACAATTACCCATTTTATATTTCACTCTAAAGCTTTCCTCTTCCATAATAGGCCCATTCGCACATAGAAAAATAAAAGACTATATTTGCATCCACACCAACAGACCATATTGTTTTGTTTATTCTGCTGCAGTTATGTCATCGATCACTTTAAATTCTCTTTAAACTTTGCTGGGTGGAATCTGATTGGCTGTCAGTGTCTTTATCGATCATCTGCTGAAAAAAAATAAAAATCTGAAAATGATTCCAACCAAATGTGTTTTATCAGAAAAGTTGTTGTATGTATTTCAGTATTCTGATAGAATTAGATTAACAACCAATAAATATCCAATACCAATCTCTAATGAAATTAAACATGAAACTGATCCTCAGATTAGTTTCTGAATGTTTAATCCTGAGAAAACAAGAGAAAAGGTCAAACAAACTCTAGTTATTCTGGTCCAGTGTTCATTTATTCAACTGTGACACCGTAAACACTCACGACGTGAGATGATTGTCCCTTCAGATGGGCCTGATTGATGAAAATTACATTAGCTTGACAGCTAATTAGCAACTTATGGATGTCTCATCACTGGCCAAGCTTGCAATATTTGTAAATACGACATTTGCTGTCAGATCTTGGATGGACTACGTTATGATAGTTTGATGAAGAGATGATCTTTATCTTCATCTCGAATCACTGTCGATGGTTCAGTATGAAAGCTAATGGAAGGATGGCCTCAGCCAGACCACATCTTGTATTTTCTTGGTTCTGTAATGAGTTTACAACAAAAAAAAAAATGGAGGTAATTTTTTAACTAGGTCATAGTTGTGGGTCAGATACCTAGTTTACTCTCTAAGTTTCTCTGTTTCTCCCTCTGCACTCCATCTGTTTGGCTCCCTTGCTCTTTCTTCCTCTGGTCTGCAGTCTTTCATTAGCCTTTTTCTGTCGTCTCTCTGTCCACCCACTTAACTCTGTATAACCCCCTCCTCATTCTTCTGCTCATTTCCTCCCTCCCTTCTTTCTTTTTCAGACTTCCTCTGCCGCTTCTTCACAAAAGACTCCTAGTGACAGACCTGGCCCGGCCACCTCGCTCTCACATCCTGTACTTCTTCTCCTCCGTGGCCTCCTCTCATCCCTCGCTCGCTTTCCTTCTCAGGCACACACACGTTCGCAGTCAAGAAAGACCAATTAAAACCCATCTTGTCTTCTTGCTGTCTCCCACCAAACTCTCTCTAGGGCCACTAATTAAAGCAGAACCCTTTCTTTACCTCCCTCCATGTGTCTGTCTCTCCGCTCTCTAACCCTTCTCTCTCTCCGTCCTCACCTCTCTTCCACGGTCTGTAGTTGAGCTGCACTTCTTAAGTACCTGTGAACTGCAAACTTTTTCTTTTTTCCATTCTTTTTTTTTCTTCTTTTCTG
The DNA here is from genome assembly GCF_003368295.1 of Carassius auratus. Classification (NCBI taxonomy): domain Eukaryota; kingdom Metazoa; phylum Chordata; class Actinopteri; order Cypriniformes; family Cyprinidae; genus Carassius; species Carassius auratus. Next base: position 16,442,285 of record NC_039283.1, read on the forward strand.
TTTGGATTCCTTCCTTCCTTCCTTTTTTTAATTTCTGTCATTATTTTCTTCTGTCATTCATACTTTCTTTTCATCTGTCTGTCTTGCTATCTTTTTCACTTTCTTTTCTGTCTTTTTCCTTCTTTTTTCTTTCTTTCTCTTTCTTTATATTTTTCTCTCTCCCTACTCTTCTTTTGTTCTTTGCTTCTGTCATTGCTTCTGCCTGTCTTTCTCCAAAATGTTTTTATTATTTTTGTTCATCCTTTCATATCTTCTTTTGTTTATTCATTCTTTTGTTCATTGTCATTCTTTCTATTTTTAGTTTTTCTTGCTTTCTTTTTTGTTCCTCCTTTCTTAATTTCCTGCATTCATACTTTCATTTGTCTGTCTTGCTATCTTTTTGACTTTTCTTTATTTTTCTGTCATTCTGTTCACCTTGTTTTGTTCCTACTTTTCCTTTTTTTTTCCTTTCTTAATATTTTTTTCTCGCTCTATTTTTCTTTAATTCATTCGTTCTTTTTTCCATATTTCTCTCATTATGTTTGTTCATCTTTTATTTTGTTCATAACTTTTTTGTTCATTTTCATTCATTCTTTCGGTCTGTTATATATTTTTTGGTTTTTCTTTCTTTTTGTCTAATTTCCTTTTATCTCTCTTGGTTTCTCTTTCCATCTTTCATTTTTAATCCTTTTATGTTTTTCTTTTTCTTTTCTTTTATTTCTTTGTGTCTTTCTTTCTTGCTTTCATTTCATTGATGGTGTCTTGTACACACTTCCTCCTCTTAAAATCAACAGTGTGTAAACAAATGGAAGCGTGAATTTATTTACCAAGCCACTAAGGGCCATTCTATGCTAATTCTTCCCCTATTAGTGCGACTTGACTTTTGACTTTGGGCGTGTGGCAAGCGAAGGAAGGAAACCCTCACTAATTAGCATGAAGCTGTTATTAAGAGCCATGGTCCGTATCTGCGGCTGTGTGAATCTCTTGACCTTTCTGAATTCCTCAGGGGTTCTCTTTCCTTTCAGTGTTATTGTGAACTATCACTCCAGTAACACGAAAACTTGCTTAATTTAGCTTGCCCATCTTTACAATTACAAGATTTGGCTGCATCCCTCTGTCTGTATCATCTGGTATAACTCATTTTCTGACGCGTTAAAGCATTTGTTTCCCAGCAGTGACTGATCACTAAATATTCCACGGAGCGGCCAAGCGAGTGTGATTCAGTGCGGATCTTGCTGACGCATCTGAAATCTGTTCTGTGGACTTGGAAAAATGCCATTTTTAATGACTGTGGCAATGAATTTCCCTCATGATAGAAATACACCCTCTAATATACCACTCTTTCTCTCTCTCTCTTGCTCTCAGGTTAACAGGAGATGATTACTCTGTCCAGGTCAATCTGAGTGATTATCTGGATATACTGTGTCCACACTATCCCGCCGACCCCCCGTCCAGCGGTCCTGTGGAGACTCTGGCTCTCTACCTGGTGTCTGAGGCCCAGTTCAGGGGCTGCGTGGAGACTAAAGAGGCCATTAAGAGATGGGAGTGTAACCAGCCGTACGCTCCCTACGGTCCTGTCAGGTTCTCTGAAAAGATCCAGCGCTTCACGCCCTTCTCCCTGGGCTTTGAATTCCTGCCTGGACACCATTACTACTATAGCTGTAAGTGAGCTGCAGTTTGGAGAACATACACAAAAACGTCAATCAGGGAGACGGCTTAACCTTGAAATGGATGCATTTGAACTAAATACAACTTAAATTAAGAGAAATTGAAGTAAATAATGTTTTAACAGCAACTTTAAAAAAAAAAAAAATGACTACCCTGGTTAGCAGGAGCCCAGTCCCCACTTTTGTGTTTATCTGCATGTGTATCTTCATATAAATCCTAAAAATAATTATAATATTCATTAGAGTATACGTGAAAAATGCTCCTTTTTTTTGCTTTCGGCTCTGCCCTTGTCCTCTTTTGGCTCCAAAAAGGAAGGAAAGATGGTCTGTGGCCATAAAATTACATGACAGTTTTCCTGTTTTTATAGATTTGGTTTCGGGCCAAAGCTTTTCAGTTCCCTTCTTTTATTTCTTCTCCCCTTCTGGGTTAGAAAAGAACACTGTTTTCGTATTAATATTTATGTTGGGGAAAAAAAAAAAGAAAAAAAAAAAGCCTGAAGTATTAAATATTAAACATTTAGTTTGTTTAAAACGAACCGCTTTTAATGCTAGATCAGTGGTTTATTGTTATTTAGCCATTTTTTACTGTTGCTTTTTAGAACTTTGGAAGTTTACCATATTCTATCAATGTGCCTGATCTGAAAGAATGGAATAGCATGATGGAGCCGAGAATAGAAAGAGAATCAGTATACTGTAGGAACCCTAAGTAGACGAAGAAAACCACTGACACAGGGTTCTTACTGGATGAAGGATGGGAGAAAGTAGAAGAAGAGGAAAGTGTCTCCTTAAAAGAAAGAGTGGGACAAAAAAAGGCCAGAAAGAGGGTGGGAAAAAGAGGAAGAGACAGAAAGGGGGGAACATATCTTTACATAAATTACAGCAGTGCTGACCGGGACAATAGAGCATTGTTCCAGCATGAGAGTGTATACACAGCACAGAGCCATTGTGTCAAACTTCACGAACCCTACCCTACCCTGCTTGTGTGTGTGTGTGTGTGTGTGTGTGTGTGTGTGTGTGTGTGTGTGTGTGTGTGTATGTGTCTATTGTTCACTTCAAAGAAAGTGTAACAATGTGTCTGTCTTTTTAATTGTTTAAGCTCAATCCTGTAGCTGAAAACAAGGGATCAGTGTGTCCGATCTAAATTCAAGTTGTAGTTTGTCTGTGTGTGTTGGTACAAGCAAGAGCATTCCAGGATGAAACAGAAGAGATAACTACTAAAGAGATGTGCTTTCAAGACAAAAACTGGACTTTAATACAGGAAGTACCTGTAAGTGAGTCTCCCATTGGATCGTTTCCTTTTAGATTAACAAGATGGATCGAGTTTTCAGCTTCACTGTAACTAATGTAATCAACAGAGAGACATGAGCCAATGACACGATGCCATTTTTTATTGTTGTTAAAAGATACACTTAAAATTTATGTTAAGTTCATTCATTGACTGAATACACTTCTATTGGCATGTTTGTTTCTTTGTCTTAATCTTTGCATTCAGATTTTAAAATAAAAAAGTATTAATATTTCTTATTAATATAATAATAATTATTATTATAAATATTATTATTGTTTTAAAAAATAACAATTAATACAAATAAATATTAAACAGCAAAACCGCTTATTAATATGTAAAAAATGTGCCTGCCAAATTAGTCATGGTGCAACCAACATGCTTAAAAAAAAAGATAAATATACATCAAATTTAAACATTGCGCACATTTCTATAATGAGTGTGTTTTACTTTGTACTAAAATTATCTATTTTTTTATTTCTTAAAAATTATCATAATTTTTATAATTATTAAAAATATAAAATTATTACAATTAATACAAATACATATTAAACTGCAATACTACTTATTCATATTTTTTTGTAACTTGCAACATTAAAGTTATTGTGCAAACAACATTGCAAAAAAAAAAAAATCATTAAAGCTTATGACTTTTTTTTTGTTGTTGTATGTTTAAAACAATGAGATGTCATGTGGTGCATTCCCAGAAATCTAATGATATTTATGAATTTTCAATTCATGATACTTCTTTTAAAAAGATTAAATTCAGTTATAAATAATACAGTGTAAGGAGTGCAACTTTTTACTTGATTAAACCAGACATGTTTGAGAGCAATTAATTTAAACTTTTCTTGAATTTTTTTTTTTTTTTAAAGAATTTCAAACCATCTGAAACAAACATAAACACAGAACACTGTGTACTGAGTACACTGCTTAAAATCATGGCACATGTGTTTTAAACTAGATTTCTAAAATGTTTTTTTTTCTTGCGTTTATCATGGGCACTTTGTCGTTGACCCCCATACCAAATACAAAGACAAATTTGTTCATTTTTTCAATTAAACGTCCCACTTAAAATTTCTATGCTGCTAATATAATTTTTGAAGAAAAAAAATGCATTAAAAAATAAATAAAAATAGAGGCAGTTTTATGAGTGGTCTCAGACTTTTGGTTTGAAATCCAGAATCACTCAAATGCCTTGAACACAAACCCAAAAGATATGGTCGAATGCATTTTGGGTTTCAGAAAACCAAAACACACACACACACACACAGACCTTCGCTGTAGTCAGCCGTTCTCATTATCGTCGATGTGGAATTACTGCGCATACTAAATGGATGTATCTGCGGTTGTTAGACGTTCGGTTAAAAGCTTCTCTACTAGACGAAAATGGCTGCTGCTGTGGTGTGTGTTACTGAAATGGCTGTTATAAATTTATGGTTATGATTAAACATTGAGTCAGAGACGCTCTTTAAAACGGCAGACCCACTCAAGCCTGAACCTCCAGACCTGCTGCTCAGATTCTGGGAAGAGATTCATTATAGTTTTACAGCGTTCATAACATGGCCTGATGCTAATGAGGTATGCATATGCAGAAACACACGGCATTACCGAGCACATGCTGTGTTGCAGTGGGTGTGTGTGTGTGTGTTTGTGTGTTTCTGTACATATGTGTACATATACATTAATTCTATCTGTATCTACAACTGTAACGTCAGAATTACCCTTGATGTTAATGCAGAATGCTAAAAAAAAACATCAGCAGGCTCTAGCAGAAGTCATCACGTTAAAGGTGCAGTGAGGATTTTTCTTTTTCTTTTTCTTTTTTTAACGTAGAAATTAATACTTTCTTATTTTGCAAAATACATTAAAATGGTGTGCACTCAAAAAACGAATCAGTAGCCTATTAAAATAGTAATTTTAATATAGTATTTAGTTAAATAGGGCTTTTCATTATTTGTTTTCGATTTATACAAATTATGGTGACTGAAATATAGCATTTTTGTGGAGTTATTGGTGATATTTAGTGTAAAATGATTTGTTCAAATGCTGTAATGCTGTCTCCCTAATTAGGTTTCTGAATATTTGTGTCAGATAAATACAGCTGTTTGACAAATAAAATATTAAATAAATATTAAATAAATAATCTTGAATTTAGATGAAATGCAGTAGCTACACATTTTGTCAAAATTGTGTTATGACTAAAACTGACAGGTTCAGCTTAACTTTAAAACTAAACTTAGAGGCCTTCAGTTCCAGTGTTGAACCACTTTTTCAAAAAGCTGCTTTTGACTGCAGTCGAACAACTTTAAATGAGCAGCTTGACAAGCTGCAGTTCCAGTGCAGCTGTAAATGAAGATCATTATATGTTCTCTTCCTAAAGGGCCTAAGCGCCCCGAGAACCTTTCATTTGCAGTAAAGAACAAAGCAGAAATGTAGTGTAATGTAAAATATACACCCATTATCATCAACATCCGCAATGTTTCATAATCCCAGCACGTTTAATTCTTTTTTTCCCACTGAGGAAATGTTAGACTGTGCTTGAGCATTCTGATGCAACTCTGTTGTGGAATTTTCTTCAAAATGAATATATGCCGTCACGCTGGGATCACACTTCGAGATGAGCTGAAAGTAAATATGACCTCCAGGTGTGTAAATAATGTTGTAACGGTGTAATCATGTACGCTTATGAGGTGTGAATGTCTGCGTGGAGCCCGTCTGACTGCATCCGAGTGTCCATCATTTGTGGAACGGCTCACAGTCGGTCGTTACAGCTCCTGCGTGTGCTAATGGATTAGCCATTCCATCAGAGTCAAGAAGTCTTTTTATGGCCCTGGGTTATGTGTGTTTTTGTGTTTTTGTGCAAGCAGTCTAAAGCATCGATTTGGTGGCAACAAATGTAGATTCCTCTGTCCCAGTGTCAAAGACATCAGTCTGCTATTGTACTCTCTCTCTTTGTCTTTCTTTCCTTCCAGCCCTGTCTACAGATGACGGACCCCCCCTCCCATGTATGAAACTACGAGTCACTGTGTGTTGTCCACCGAGTAAGTACAGTCATTTCTTCATCCTCCAAATTTTTTTTTTTTTTTTTTTTTTTGGTTGACATTTTTTTTTCTTGGGGAAAAAAATCATGTCACACCCCCCACCCCACCACCACCACACACACACACCCTCTCACGCCATCAGACACAACCCTTCTCTCTGCACGCAACCTCCTCTCTGCCTACCTTCTGCAGATATGTCCTCATCTTTCCATTCCCCCTCTTCTGCTAATGCATTCTTTTTCTGGCTCATCATGCTATTTTGCCTCCTTCTCTTTTTTTTTCTGCAACACAATGGTTTAAATGGAGGTTAAAGCAGCAAATAGAAAAGAAAGTCTCATACTTGTCTTGGGCTGAACAGTCACCTGATGTTGTTGTACATGGAAAACAACACGTTAATTTTCAAATTTTATAGATATGCATGCATGCATAATATGCATAATATTTAAAATAAACAACAATAAAATAATACATTTGTTAAAATTGGAATTAGTTTGTATTTATTTCTGTAGATAATTTACCAAGAAAATCAGTCAACCTGTCTGTTGAATAATAATAATAATGTTATAACACATTTATATTATAATAAACATTAATTTGTTTTGAAATTAGAATCTGTATTGTATGTATTTTTTTTAGATAATATAACAATGTAATTTGTATACAAATAATCTTTGTATATAAAACATGATTTTTTTTAATAAATATTTTTATATTAAGTAATAATAATAATAATTAGTAGTAGTAGTAGTAGTAGTAGTTGTAGTTATTTGAATTACAATAAACATAATTATAGTATAATACATTTGTTTCAGAATTGTATTTTTTTGTAGATAAACAATATAGAAAAAATAATCAGTATATATATATATATATGGTACAGCAACAAAATCACATTTATTGTAAACTGTTGTCAATTGATATTTATTTTTTAAATTATATTTGGCAAATAAAAAATGTTGTTATAGCATGATGTTTGAAAGCTTGTGTGTGTGTGTGTCTGTGTGTGCGTGTATGTGTGTGTGTGTGTGTGTGTGTGTGTGTGTGCGTGCCCTGTGCGTGGAGAGAGGCTGGCTCTCAGACCCCTGCAGTTATGTTGACCTTCCGCTCGGCTTGGCTGATGCGGGATCAGCAGGGAATGCCGCCCAGTAAGAGTGGGAATGGCAGTCCCGTCCGTAAGCCGTCCGACCCAATTCCACCTCCTGCCTCACACACATGCACATACACACACACACTGCCTCAGAAGCTGTCTAACCCAATATCCAAGTCCTGTCATGGCCCCAAACCTGCCTTCTGGCCTCTCACAGCTCTCCAACTTTTCTTGCCACCATTTGTAGTAAATCAGCTCTGAAAATATTGGACATTTGGCTAGTTTGACTTGAGATCAATAGCACTGTATTTAAATATCTCAGTGACTTTTTCGTAGTTTGAAAAGTGGATAACCATTGCGTTTGTTCCACATCAAGTAAATCAAACAGAAACGCTCTGTTGTGAAATCAAATTCTTGAAGCCTTTAAGATGTTTTGCTTCTTTCTGAGTGTTGCGTAACCTTCAGTGAGAAATATCTAGTTTCTAGTTTGTGGTTGGAGCAGAAAATGTTTCTGCGATTGATTTGAAATGTTTGTATGTGAAACATCTGTAGCTGAGAATGATCTGAGGTGGATGTGTTTGTGTTTGGAGCAAATCTTTGATAGAGAAAGATGGAGTTTTTCTTCATTCATTTGAATTAACATTTACTTTATCCGTGGTAGATGCTTTAATGAATGCGTGGAATGACAACTTTTCTTCCTCGTCTTTGCACATTTTCCCCTTCTCATGCTCTCGCTTCAGATGGTCCATCTCTTTTATCCCTCTCTTTCCCTTTCTCCCTATCTTTCCCCCTCTTTTTCTGTTCTCTGACCGAAACTAATCCAGACTAAACTGTAGCATCCCTGCTTCTCCCTCCCTCCTTTTCTCTTTCTTTCTCCTCCTAGTGTTTAGTCATTCCTGGAGTGGCACTAATCTCCCCCACACTTTCTTTTAGTCTTTTCCTTCCCTCACTCATTTTTATGATCTGTCGTTACCAGAGCAAAACTAATCAGAGTCTTATCCACTACACTTTCTCCGAGTCTCTTTACGAACTCTGTCCATTTCTGGATTTCATCTCATGTTTCATTCTGTCTAGCCCTTGCATCATGTTCTTGAATAGTTATAGACACATCTATTTATATTCATTCATATATATATATTTATATATATTTGACCATTTCTAAGCATTTTGGTTGACAAATGTGCTTGGTTGGCTGATTAACGTAAGTATTCATTAATTCTCGTGTCAGCTTTGTCAATGTATGATGCACATTTTTAGTATTTCTGTATTGATTTTGAGTAAATATTGTACAGAAGGAATTAGCGGTGTATATAAGACAATAAAATATCATTTTATATAACATCATAATAAAAAATACAACTTATTTTTTTAATTATATTTACGTTATGGTCTTTTTTTTAATGCAATAATTTCTTTTCAAACTGTAATTTTTTTCTTTAGCAGAATTCAAACTGTCTTCATGTATTCACTTTTATACAAACAATTATTATTATTGGCTTCTTTTTTATTCACTCATTTAACGTTTATCATCCATGAAAATTGTAATGTTCGTTTAAATTATAAATATTTATTGGTTTTAACCATGCTTCAACCCTCCTGACATCAACTAAAATGTATTGTTTTCTACAAGCCTAAAAAGAGCATTTAAAATTAAGATCTGCACTTATTATCCACCTTTGCTTTCAAATATCTCTGCATTCTCCACCACATTTGGCTTTTAGCCCCTTGTATTTTCCTCATACCTTCTTGCACACCTTTACAGCATTTTCCCTGTGCGGTTTTCCTCTGATCACTTGCATGTAAAGATGAATGAATAGAAAGGTGTGTGACAGGACTTTGCACCAGGGCATGTTTAGCACAGCTGATGTTTGTTCCTCCTGGTAGCGCCACAAACCGACTTCGGTTCCTTCCTGCGGATGGTCTTTTATCTGACAGTCCGTGTTCGACTTCGAGTCCTGTCGGTGTTTGCCTCAGAACCAGAGCCGTGGAAACAACGTTACAGCCGCAACCGGAGCTAAATCTCAGTCACGCGGCACCAGCAGCAAGCTGTATTTAAAGTTTAATTAAGTCGATCTCATTTCGCTAGGTCATTTGAGCCTTAATGACTAGGCTCATGGGAAACAGAACATGCAAATAGATCAGTAATACCAGAGGGAATCAGGTCACAAGTTGGTTGGAAGGTCGGTTAACGCTGTGAAATTAGCCTTTATATTCATTTGAAACGTATTGAGCTGTATGTGAATTATTAAAAGTCTGACTGAATGTAGCGCTCATTATAGACCATGACGGATTCTGCTGTTCATGGAGTGTAACAGTGAAATTGTTCCCCCTGACAGCAACGGTTTCATGCTTGAAGGATCCCCAAAAGCTGCCAATGTGTCGCACTTGTGTGTGTATATATCGCAAATGCACCAGTGCTCGTAAGAAAAGCTTTATAACGTTTATACCTGGATTTTTGTAGCAAGACACCTCGCTCAAATTGTAAAAGTGCAACTAAATCCAAAAACTTGCCAATATTCGGTCTTGATTGAGTGGCGCCTCATGGAAAACAGCCCCTCGTCTTTCATCCCATTCACTTTGCTCCGCTCCCTGCACTTTCTCGGGGGAAACTTGTCAAAACATTAATTCTGCTGTTGTTTTTTTCCCCTCAGCGTCTTACTCGGTCCTTCTCTCCCCTGCTGTGAAAAACCATTTCAGTCAGTTCTACTTTCTCTCTAATTGATCCCTGTCTTTTTCGACTCTTTTAACTCGCTCGGTCCTGCTGTGAGTGCACCATTTCCTTTTTCCAGTTTCTGGCCGTTTCTCATCTTTTTAATTGTTTCAAAAACCCGAAACTCTGTTCGTTTTGCGCTGCCCACCTCAGTGGATGCCTCGTCCTCCCCCTTTTTTTCACCTCTCTCGCCTTGTTAGATTTGTCATTCACCAGAGCGTTTTTTCCAAAGCGGGAAAAAATAATAAAAACCACTAATTCGGTGCCTTTACACAAGTGTAGTTTTTCCTTGAAGTGACCGATTTTTCCGCAAATATAAATGGGAAAATTAAAGTTACGTTTTCGTCATGCGAGTCGAATTATTTCATTTTGTAATAACAAAGTAAAGGGTAAAATTGCAGTAAACGCCTAAGTAGGGAAGCCCTCTTTTCTTCTTTAAATCTCTCGTATCCTCTTCCCGGGCGTTCTCTGCATCTTACCATGGCAGCCATGTTTTAAGGAAAGCGCAACTGCAGCCATTTTGTGCTTGAAAACAAAAACTGCCATTTTGTTGAAGCAAACATTTCATTTAACTTTAGTAAGAGAGAAAAATAGGTTTAAACCTTTGTCGAAATAATATATTTTTCTTCAAGACTAATGATCTTCTAGTTTTTTTTCATTTCAGTTTAAGGTGCCTTTTCAGTTCAAAACAACGTGAAAAAATTTGGATACTTTGGTATATTTGAATGGTAATTATAGAAGATCAGAAAATAGAAATAATAATATCAATTCTTATTCATCTTCGTTTTAATTTAATGACTGATTAACATTTTATTTTTATTTTAACTTTTTTGTGTGTTGTCAAATGTAAACAAATTAATTTAATTCACACTGTTTTTGTGTTCTGCAGAATGTATTTTTATTTCAATTTGTTTAATTGTCTTAATAATGATTTTCTTCTTATTTATTTATGATATTTTTGGTTAAAATACAGATTTTAGATTAGTCCTATTATATAATTCCATGCCCTTGTCATGTAAATTAGTATTAAAATGAATAAAAATTTTGATTAAAATTAAAACTCGTGTTCCAAAGTTAGGATTTGTTGAAAGATAAAAGTGGACAAAAAGTAGCAGAATGTTACATGATCCATAGCTATATGATAAAGTCAAACCGTGTTTGATTAGGTTCATTATAAATGCATTACATTTAGCCTATGCATTGTTTTTTTACTTTTAATTGACTATAATTAAATTTTAAACATTTCTATAGTTTTGTTGCTCATTCTTAGTCATGTTCTATTGTTTTATTTGCACACATTTTTTCTTATTTTTCTTGGCTGTGTACATTGACGAAAGGCAGTGTCCTCATCAGAAGAAGGTATTTTATCTCTCCGTTTAGTCAAGTGTTAATGATGGGTTAAACTAACTTGAACTAATGTGTGTTAACTTGATTTTGCTTAACGAGCAGCCAATTAGTTGACGTGAAATGCTTTTGGGAAACTGACATGTCCTGCGGTGGGACATGCTATGCTTCATTTAAAACCTCGTAAACCATTTTTCCAAATATTTCATAATTATTATGCATGCAGTTTGTGTGACCAGATTAACTGAGAAAGTACATGAAATTAATTTAAACCCTTCTATCTATAACTATTGTTATTTGTCCATTTTATACAAACATACCCGTGAAGGCAAGAAGTTGATTCCAAAATTGAAAATCTAAAAAGGGCACAGTCATAGAATACCACTTCACACGCGTGAATTTAACAGTTTTTCATGTTCATTTTTTTTTGGTTTTTCTTTATGTTTGTTTTTACACTTGTCTTCCACTTTTAACTCACTCTGTAGTTTTCCTCAACATTTTTCTGCTCTTGTTGAGTCTGCTATGCTCCACTTTCCTCCACATCTGCGATATCTCTGTGTCTCTCTCTCTCTCTTTCTCTCTCTCTCTCCATTCATCTTTTCTCCATTATGTTTCTCAGTCTGACCCCCCGTTGAGAGAGTGACACACAGACACAAACTCCCTCCCTCCTTCCCACTCTCGTCTCTTTCCTTTTGCCGTCTGACCTTCTTTCAGGTTCTCTTCCTTGTTCGTTCTCCCTCTGCTTTTCTCACACTTCCTCATCTCGTCTTTTCTCTTCTGTCTTCTCCTGTGTTTCGCTCCATCACTCTATCTTTGTTGCTTTTGTGGCCCTTCTCTGTTCAGTCTTGTATCTCTTGCTCCTTTTCCCCATCTAAATCTTTCCTTTCCGCACTCCTCTCTTTTGTTCATCTTTCCATTCCACCTTTTTTGTTTCTTGCAGAATCTTTCATCTCCTTCCACCTTCATTTTTTGTTTCTGCTATCTTTCTGTGTGCGACCTTTAAGAGAATTTGCATTGAGGACGTATTTTGGGGTTGCGCAGCCGTTGGTAATTTTTCACTATGTTTCTGCCTGAGTAATGGTAAATGTGTCTCTATGTGTATTTTTTGCCTCATTTGTTTTCAAGAATGATGTTCGAAGTTTGTTGTTCTACAAAAAAATAAATAAAAATAGAAATCACTTGATTCTCACATGTCTCTTTCTCTTTCTCCCTCCCTCCCTCTCTATATATTTTGTAGCAACAGCTGGATCATCAAGACGAGAAGGTTAGTGTTTATTGGCATACAGTTTACTTGTAAAGTCCCTTGATTTATAATAAGATGTACCTACAAAACTTTTTTTATTATTAATAAAGCTAATTATTATAATATATATATAATTATAAAAACATTCGTTAGAAATTAATGAAAGTGACCAAATGTAGTCATTTGAATTACTTAAAATAATTGAAATGGTTACACTACTTAATACAAACACTTTTATATTATTGTTGATCATATAATTTTTTTAACATATTAATTTATTTATAATTTTTTTCATATCAGGTTTTGTGTGTGCCCTTGCCACACCAGGAATAATATGAAACAATATAATTGGAATTAGATTTTGCATATACCTAATGCAAAATTATTTTTTATCATTGATTTAATTTTTTATGACCACTATAAACAGTATAAAGTCTATATTTTATGCATATAAAACTGCATTTTTAGATTTCGGGAGCCATAAAGATGCTAGATGAATGTAAATGTTAAAATGGGTAAAAAACAATTACATTTCCAATATGTGCCAATACGGATTGATTTACAAAATCTCAGATGCTAATATAGTGTGCTTCCCAAATATATGTGTGCAAGTGTGTTTGTTTGTTTTGCATTTGTATTTTTACATCATATTTATTTGTTTGTCTGTGTTACCTTTTTATGATTATTATAGACACAGAGAGACCATCACCCAGCAGTGCTGTCCGTCCAGTGACTTTCTCTCCTCCTCATCTTCCTCTTATTGTCTTATTTTCTCTAATATTTCTTTTTAAAACCTAAATACAAGTGCTCCATAACCAGTTGCATTACAGTAAATTCTTGCTCTACTTCTGTGGATTACACACACACACACAGACTCTCTTTCTCATACTCCTTTTCTCTGTCATTTTTGTCACACTATTAATCTCCATCCCTCAATTTCCTTTCTGGTTGTCTCTCTCTCGGTCCACTCTCAGTGGCTCTTTACTCCTGTCTGTTCTGCTGAAAGTTCACTCTGTAACAGAGCGACACTAATCTACCTTCAAAGAGCTTATCTTACTGTTCATTTTCTTTTAATCCTTCTGTCCTTGAGAGTCAGACATTCCTTTACAAGCCCCTGCTCCCCCCCTCTGTCCTACTGTACAACAAACTGAGCCAAAGACGAGGAGGATGAAGCTCCCGCTCCTGCTGTTTGTACCACTGAGTGAAAGACCAGGGACAGATCAGAAGTGACCATTCCAATGTGTGAGCACTGCCATATCCAGTCATCAACAGCTTGGGGGGAAAATACTTAGTGTACATAATTTTTTTTTCTCTCTTTGAAGAATATATATATATATATATACATACATACACACACACACACACACATACAAACATGCATTGAAACCAAAGCCAGACCACAACATTAAATTTTTCTTTGTTGCTGTATTGACTTCACGCAACCTGGCAGAACTCTGGAATTACGTGGAATATCCTGGAATTTTGGTGTCTTGAATTTCTTTCAAATTTATTTGTAATTTGGAATTTGCGTGACTGAGTGACGGCCTCCATGGACCACACAGGAAGAGAAGAAACTACTTCCTGTTTGTCACTTGTGGGAAATGTATGATCAGTCACTTCCCAGTATGGACTCCTCTGATTGGTCTGCGTGTTTCTTAACTCTCTGTAAAGCAAGCAGTTTAATAAGGCACTTAATCAGGTTCATACAACATTGGTTGTTTCCACACATGATTGTTTGTGGGTATGTGAATTATATGTAATGAAAGTGTTCATTTTGTCTACCTTAATAAGGGAATATGCAAAAAGAATAAGCATGAGCAATCAGGTTTTTTTTCCAGTTAGTCTGAAATAATGCATTGATTATAGAGAAAACTATATTTCCTTAGTGTTGTTTAATATCCTTTTTTAACCATTGTTTTTATCAAGATGTTTTATTTACTGTACTTTTAATTTGAACAATGAATTATACATATTATCATCATATAAGAGAAGCCGGAAATGTTTTTATTTAAATAATTTAAGTATTTTTGTTTGTTTGTTTTAAATGTTTGAAATTAATTTTTTTTTTTTTACATTTTTTAAATTCAGTTCTAATAATAGTTAAGTCATTTTGTCCACTTTTTGAGTTTTAGAATGTTAATACATTTTCTGATAAATGTTTTGTTTTTGTTTCTCTAGTTTCTGATGGTTTTCTGTTAATTTCATATTTTCAGATGCAAATCATGTCTGCCAAAACAGAACAGTTTACAGATTTTTATTTAGTGTGTAGGAATGTCATTATCTTTGTATCTTTGTAATTTGAATGTTTCACATTGTTGTGAAGTGATCAGGATCTTCTGTGAAGAACTTTATCTTAGCCATTTTTCCACGGCAAAATGAGCAACAAAATAAAATCTAATGTGTTTTAACCTGTACATTCTGTTTTTTTTTTTTTACCTGTTTCATGTACAGTATGTGTTACTTGAAAGTGAATCTGGAGCCAGTCATGACTCATGAATGTTTTTTTGCAAAATCAGCTTGTTTGCCTTTTTTTATTATGTGTGGCCAGGCTGTATGATCGAATTTGTCAAAAAAATACATATTTTGTATTGCAACACCTTTGCTGCGTGGATGATAAAAACAGTAAAATAGTTTCCAACCACAAATGTCTTCAACATGGCTAACATGTGTCTCTTGAAGAAATGCAACAGTGAGGAGTTCCAGACATAGTCTCTAAATAAAAACCATTCAAAAAAAGAAAAATGACAGTTCGGCTGATGACACGGGGCAACTTTTTGAGCTGTTGTTTTGGCCAATTGTGCGTCAACGGGCAACCATGAGACACAGGGCCCATGAGCGATCTAAAGTACCCTGATAGAAATTTGTCACCCATTCTCAATGTGAAAGTGCCCAAACAACATTGCTCAAAAAGCTGCCCCGTGTATCATCAGCCTTATATGAAAATATGTTAATGTAAAAAAATCATGACGGCCTCATTAAATTCTTGGGACACTTTAATAAAACACGATCTAAGTGTGTGAACAATAGCTCAGATGTCCAACATAGTACAGAATATACCAAGTTACCTAAATATTGTCTAATTAATACATTGAACACTTTAAGGGAAAAAAAAAACAAAGAGTTGAAATTCTCTCCAGCTATCAAGATAATATTGGCACTCTGAAAATATATTGATTAAAGTCAACAGTGCTTCGTTCAGTTCCAGGTGTTCACACCACAGTCAGCTGTTATGATGAGGAGAATATTTAAAACTCACTAAAGAGTCAAATTTATGATATCTACTGTAATCTTCACAATACGTGCTCTATCAGAGGCCAAAAGCAAACTACAAAAGGTGCAATAATATGCTCCCTGTTTATTTATAAGACTCCAACACGTACCCTAATCTTGTAAAATAATGCTATTTAAAAGGGAGCGTACACTGGGGGAAAAAATGTTGTATGTTTTCCTTTTAAATAATTTTCTATCAGAAATTGCTTGTATATATCACAAATAATTAAAAAGAAACTGCAAGTAACATTGAATTAAATATGAAATTCTTAAGTTAAAAGACACTTATAAAACAAAATCTGAATCTTTTTATTTAATTAATTACAATAAATTGTACAAAATATCATTGAACAGTCAAATACTGCTCTTTAATCTATATTCATATTCTGTGTTTTATATCTTTATTAATGGCATACACACAATATAAAACAGTATAAACTATATCAAACTCCCCTTTCTGATGTTGGGTGGGTGTGAGAAACTCTATATTATTATTATATGTGTTGTACTGTCAGCTGTTGACAAGAGTGAGTGATGATTCAGCCTTTCATTGGAGTTTGGTAGAAAAGAAGTTGCCACTCCTTAAGGAGAGTTACATGAGTCATACTGGAATGAAGCATGACTTAAATATTTCAGCATTCAGAAATATGACCCTGATAAAGAGAAAAGATGTGACATTTTGTACTTTGCATCAATATTTTTGGACACCTCCTTATAATAGGTAGCTATTCCAGTAATTCAAGTAATGAAGACAAACAGAGATACTGATAGAGAGAAAGTTGGATTCAGGGGTGCAAGAATAAGAACAAAGTATAACATTAACATATTGATTTCCCTAACTAAAACCTTTGCACTTTTAGTGTGTGTGTGTGCATTTATGAGCATGTGACACAGCTCTGTAGAAAGTATATATTGTGATACAGATGTGTTGCAGTTGTAATAAAGCAATTGTAATCTCTTTTAAACTTTAATTATGATGTAAAAAGATGATGTTTAACTTATAACAGTTCTAATTAAATCAGTGTGAGAGTACTTCAGTCACACATATTATATTAATTCAATATCATATAATATAAGTATTACACAAGCTTGAATGTAGATTTTCTCAGTATTATTTGAATGGTATTAATTAATGGAAACATCAAAATATCGGCTAAACATTCTTTTTAATCGTTTTTTAACATATACTGTATGTGTGCGTGTAAAAATTATATTTACAAGACACTATTGGAAAAAGTATTTGATTACTATCATACACACATTTACAGTTGAATATAGCAGTCATAAAAATGTAAATTATGAATGGGGGCCATGACATGGGGCAAGAAGCCCCCAGGGGGGACATGACCCAACTGTCATCTGACCTTGCAGAACATTTAATCTAAACTAAATTAATCCTAATCATTGTATTTTTGGAAAATCTAATTAAATTATTACAATCGCGCATTTTGGCAATGTAATTTGAATAAATTGTAATTAAATGTTTTATAATGACAAGTACAGAAACATAGAGAGAGGTATCTGAAATGCAATTATATTCAACAGTTTTAAACCTGAAAACATCACAATATTGCAACAGTCAGAATGCAATGATTTTGAATTATTCAGTTTTAGATTATGACGATTTATGAAGTTTACAGTATCATTCTCAGGCTGAAGAATTATTAAATAACATACATAACAATGGATTCCAAAATATTGTGATGACTTATGAACATTATATAACATGTTTAAACACACACACACACACGTTTACTTGTCTAAATGGGTAAGACTTATTTCTAATTTTAAATACTATAACCTAAAACCTTCACAGTATTTATTAGTAGTATTATTACTATATGTTTCTGTTGTTGTTCTTTTAGATTATATATACATATATATATATATATATATATATATATATATATATATTTTTTTTTTTTTTTACTTTTACAAATGAAGATGTCTCTTGATGTGCCCAAAATTATTATTTTCTGGGTTTAGCTCACTTTCAAATTTTGCCCCAATGTGTGAACACACACACACACCTCAGAATGCTTCATCCTGAAGTGAAGGTAAGCTAAAGCAAAATCCTCAGATTCACTCTCACTCACTCTTTAACACTTCATCTTTATCATTTTCAAGCGACCTAATATTTTAGGGCAAGATGTCCCAGAGTGCCTTTTGCCCCATTTTAAGGGGGCCATCTTACCCCAGTGTACAACTTTACCTTTACACTTACAAATTCGATCAATTTACCTCGATGAACAAACCTTTCTAATCATTTACATTAATAACACGTTGGGCCGTATCTAACTTTTATTAAAGAACTATTCTTATCATTTAAATCGTCTAAGATTAAAGGTTATTGCTGATATAAAGATAACGGTGGTCATCTGAAGTGTAACAGGCCACGCGTCCGTGAGCGAGTCGCTTTATTAGATTGCACCGCATCGATTCCCGTCGCCAGACCGCTGATGAATTTCCAGATGGGGACATCGATAACCTTGGATTGAATCTCGCTTGAATAGAGTACTTTATTTTAATCACCATGTATAACGTGACTCCATCGCACCCGTGAGGCGGGAAACAGCCATTGCATTTCATTAACTGTGCCTCCTCCTGTCAGTGAACGACGATGCTCTTCAGACGGCAAGACTACTCTAATCTTTTAAGAGATTTTTCACTTTAAACTTAAGTCACTTAAAACATAATTATTTTAACTAGCTTGTCCTGTTATCTAACGTGAAAAACTTGGAAAATGCCACCAAATGAGACAAAAGATTTGCACACATGGTTCCCCACAACTGAGGTACAAAACACAAATCATGATTTGATACGGTTTTAATATAAATCTTAAGTACAGCATACAGTGACATTTCTCACTTTTCTATGCATCCACATTCATAGACAGACTCTTCAGAATAAAAAATACTGGGGCTTTTTAAAAGATCTGTTACTGAGATGATATTTCAGATTAAGTTCCAAATATTCAAAATTTCCTCAGTTTCACATCGAGTCATCTAAACTCGAAAAAAACTCAGTCATGCCCTTGAGTTGCGTTCCTCCTCCTCATTTTCCAGCTTGTAGGCAGGTTTGTAGCGAGTCACCCCTCTCTCGTCCACCACTTTAAGAGATGGATTCCTGCATGTGTTATCCATACTGCCTAAAGAAGTGTATCTACGAGGATGAGAGATAAGGGCATACGCAAACCATGAAGACAATCTCATTTGATAAGTGAAGACTGACTGTGAAGAGAAGCACCTCACCCTTTGTCATACAGAATGCAGTAGGGCACATACAAGGTTCTGAGGAACGACCAGATGTCATGATAGGACCATTCCTACGGAAAGAGAGAGAGAGATGGTGGATATGAGGCAAACATTTCGAAGTAACAAAGATCCAGGGCATTTGTAATTCAGAGAACATGCTGTACTGCAGTGTCTTTTACATAAGCACCACTGATTGTGATGATGGAGTTGCTGTGTAATGATGTTGGAGAGCCTCATTCATCATCATTCACCATCTCTTGGCTGTTTCTGCTGCCGGCTTACATGAGAGTGAGTGGGAGACATGACAGTGATTTACTGACTGTGGAGTCAGTTTAGACACTACAGGAAAGGTGGGTTTTTGTCTGTTTTTATGTATATATTTGTGTGTTTGTGTGTGCGTGGTCACAAAATACACAGGTATAGTAATACTGTATTACATTAAATGTGCAATAAATGTTTAGAACCAAGTCCATAAAAAAAAAAGAAAATACCCGAACTGGGTATTGATAGATTTCACAAATCAATTCAATTTTGATTTACAAGCTCATCGGTTCAATTAAATTCAGATTCAATTCAATTGCTGTAATCTATATAGGGTTCCTATCAGTTAACATACGGCTAGTCAACATTATATCACTAGTATTAATGTTGTTATTGTTACAGCTTAACAGATGGCAGCTGACCTTGCTAGCTAGCTAAGCGATTGTAATAATGTCATTCCACTATTGAAGTGTTGCCGCTGGGCAACACATAAAATTGAACGATTTACCAAAGACTAATGTCATAAAAACATTTTTGAAAGGTGTACATGTCATCTTGACATCATAACAGAAATGTTTATATTTTTAGGACATGTAAACACTTACACGGGTTAAAAACTGAAACTGGAAAGTGCACTGCATGTGAAATTAAATGACTTAATGATATATCAATGCACAGAATGAGATGTTGTTGTTGAAATCATAAGTGTTATAAATGAATCATGAATCATAAGTGCCAGTCTAAACTTTTTTTCCCCCACTTACCATCTATGAAGTAATACTGTCCCACCAGTCCCTGCTTTGGACTCCTTGTTTTAGGTGCAGGATAGGCTTTACTGCTTTATCAATTTAAGCAGTGTGGCACAAAGCTTCATGTGTTTGTTGAATTTTTTAATCTAACATTAATGTTCAAAAGTTCAAAGTCAGTAAAAAAAAAAACAATGTAACAAAATATTAAGCAGCACAGATATATATATTCTTTCCCCCTTACCAGCAGTGGGTTAACCCTCATGTATTCAGGCCAGCCCGGGTCTGTGGGACAGAGGGGTGTCAGTGTGTGCGAGTAAGGGTCAGTCTGTCTCGTTCCCATCAGAACCGCCTTTAAATCTGGCCTCCTTTCCCGGACCTCATGCAGAGCCTGCCGAATACTGCCCTCCACCGAGAACAGCTCCAGGTCATATCTATAGTAGAGAGAGGACGAGATGTGCCAATTAATTACACCTATGGAGCTTTGATGGACACTGATGAATTAATGAGGCCTGGATGGGCTGGATCCATGTTCAACTCATCATGGATGAGGAACAGACTGCAGCTGGTTCGTCTGTAGCTGTACAAAAGCTGTTAGGGCTCACAGATGGCACGTCTCCCTTGAAAGTCGAGTGATTTGGTTAAGACATTTCACTAACTAGCTGGTGCCAGATCCCATGTTGTATGTGCGTAACCAAACATGACTGGTGATTCTAACATTAGTGTTATACTGCTCAAAGCCTATCTGGAAAACTTCACAATTCAGAAATTTGGTCAAAATAATTGTTTGAATCAGAAAAATGACTAAATCATATACATACTGTAAATAGTTTTCATATGCCGTTTTCTGATGTATGCAAAAAATTCTGGGAGAAATGCCAGAGGCTCCAGTCTGAGATTTACCTACTCGGGAGGAAAGGAAACCATCCCAGATTTTTTATCTCCACTTTAAATCATTGCTGTAACTAATACAGACACACACACACACACACATATATATATACACATGCACACATTTTTTTAAAGACACCTTGTCTTACCTTTTAATCGTATCCTGCAAAAACCTCTCCATTTCTGGAAAAGGAGAGACAATTCGAATGTACAAAGCTTTCAATCTGTCTTTACTATCTGGATACCGCCTGAGAGAGATAGAGAGATTGGGGTTGTTTTTTAAAGATGTTTTTATATTATTAAATGTATATTATTGGCAATTAAACATGGACATTAGATTCAATTCACAGCATTTATAAATACATATAGTGCTCCAAAGAGTATTTAGACACACTCAATGTATACATTTTTAGTATTCATAGAAAATAGCAAACCACATGACATCTGCAAACAAATTATGCAGATGTGAGACAAGTTTTTCTCAGTCATTTTTATGCATAGAGGTCTTAAGGTGATCATTAGTATGAAATCAGTTCTCCTCAAGTTCACAAACCTAGCAAAATAACTGCAGCCTTAGTTCATCAACATAACTCTGAAGATACACTAGCATTTGACAACCAGTACATTTCCAAATACTTGTCTTAAATGTCAGACAGTATATCTATTATTTTATGACTTAAACATCTATTTCTGTAATATTTTTGGAAGTAATGCCCGTGCTGTCTTAAATGGTTAATTTAATCATTTATCTCTAAAGGTGAAGGTAAGTAAATAATGGCAGAATTTTTGGGTGAACTATACATTTAAGTTTGCTTTATTAAGATTCCAAATACGTTTTGAGGTCACTAAACTTAAAGGCGATACTGGGCAAAAATTATTTACAAAATTACAAACAATATTCTCCTTTTTCTGTCTAGCCATTGTCTTTAATTTAGTCTCTCACCGTTTCAGAGCAGCATAATATAAATGCAGTAGAGCTGTGCAGTCTTTGCCACCATTGAAGCCGACACAGATTTCATTAGTCAAGTATTTCTCCATCGCCATCTCAATGGTCCCCAATGCTGCAGCTACTTTCTTCCCCAGCATCGTCTCTGTGAGATATACATGTTTAACAAGGTTATTCTCAACTGATTTAAATCGAGATCTAACCTGGTCAAGATCAAACACATGTAAGTGACTGCGACAACATCACTCAAATTTGGTTAAAGGCAGCTCACCGCTTTTCGAGAGTGCATACACCTCTTCAGCTGCGACTGACACTGGGTCAGTGATGAGAGGAACCACAGATCTTTCAGGTAGCTCTTCTATCAGCTGAGTTCTTGCTCGTTCCACCTCTTCCGCACTGCCAGAGTCCAAAACCAATCGGACACGGTGATAATTACTAAGCCAGTCTGGGTAAGAGCCCAGAGAGACACGCTTGCCCCAATCTGCCTGCAGTTTTGTTAGACACTGGGCAATATCAGTCTCATCTGCATCCACAAACACCTCACGGGTGTGAAAGGTGGTCCCAGAACCTGAAAACAGATGGGCCAGTCCATTGAAAGCCTTTTCCAGCAGAGAGGGGATGCCGGGAAATATGTATACGTTGCGGACACTGACAAGAGGGAAACGATTTCGCTGGCCTGTCTGAGGGTCTATGCCAAAATTGAGTTTGGCTGAAACTGGAACCATGGCAAGCTTCATTTGGGCACTACTGGGAGTGTCTGGGCCAAAGAACCCCTCCACTAGCTTTGTCAGTTCAGGGTGAGCGTGCAGACCTTCGCCAAATGCCATCGCAACGCTCTCAAATGTGACATCGTCATGAGTGGGACCGATGCCACCGGACGTGATGAGGTGAGTAACAGCGGAGGAAAGCTGTGCCACTTCTTTAGCAATGACTTCCTGGACATCAGGTACGACAGTGATTCGCTCTACGGTGACGCCAAGCTTGCGAAGTCCACGGCACAGGAAAGCACTATTAGTGTCGACAGTGTGACCCTGTAATGTAAGCATATAAACCATTGCTTTCTAATAATTCTTAAAGAGTTTAATTTCTGAAGTGGAAATGTCCCTGCATCTGTCAATGGTCGGAAAACGGATAATCCATATCCAGATAATCCAGCTCCCAACTGTCATAATAACATCATATATAAGACACAGGGTTAATTGTGACTATTATCAATGGCTAGTGTAAATTACCTTGAGGATCTCATCTCCTATGATGAGAATAGCTGCTGTGACAGCACCATCTTTCTGTGTGGAGGACGCAGTGCAGTTCTGAGCCATTGGGATGATTTGGCTACCAATTCGCTGAACCCTCTTAACTACTTTACTGATCCGAGGCAACGCCTGCTGCATTCAGCCGAAAATTGTAACACAGGAAAAAGGCAATGAAAGAAAAAGGAAGAGACAGATGGAGAGGGTCTGTTGGGAACAAGCACAAAAGTCTGAGCAATAAAACTAGTCGACTTGACTTTTAAATTGATCAATTACAATGCCAAATTTTAAGACTGAACATCAAACACAATAAAAATGTGGATACAAATCAAAATTTCTGCAGATCTATAGATTTCTCTAGATGACTTTGTGTAACATGAAACCAAGACATACCTTTCATTTAAAAACAACTCACAGATCTTAAGGCTGCATGGTTAATAGGAATGAAACCAAAATCGTGACATGACTTTGTGTAATTATCAAACTGCAAAGACTGCAGTTCATTTAATTAAATGCTCTGAATGTTTCAATGGAGCGCAGCACTTTGCTCATTTACACATGACCAGCTAATGATCCTGTGTCTTCAGAGTCTTATGCATGGTTTTCATGCACAGTTCACACACTGCATGGTTTTCCAAGTCGTTGGATCGCCATTGTCTTCACACTGCATGACTATCTATCTATCATCAGGAAAGATCACCTACAACTCTGTCTGGTCTGCAAACTATGTTTCACAATCATACGCAAGCGATAATTAATAAGGAAATAACTCCTCCTCAAAGCCCTGTCTCTTGCTCTCTCATTGGCTGTAGGTCATCGCCAATGTGTTTTTTAGTCAGAACTCATTTCACACAAAAGGGTTTTTGAATCGCAGACAGGTCCAGATATTTAGCATACCAAATATTTCATGGACGTCGGCTACACGTCTTTGATTCTGTTATGCTGGGTACACACTAAAAGATTTTTTACATCTTATAAGATTTTCTAAATGTGATCGACCACAAACATGAGGATAACAAAAATCCTAGATTTAACCGTCTTGCTCCTATAGTGTGTGGTGTGCCATGATGTGACAAAAACAGCACACCACACATGAGCAGATTTTCAACCAGAGTCTTGACTGTGAACACAGGAAATCTCGCAAAAAAAATTGCCTTATTAAATAAACTTTAAATAATTGTTATCACTCCTTAAGAACATGATCATTCGCTTTCTGATTGGATATTGTTTAGTTTCACATGATGATCTCCAGAGCGTAAGTATTAAACATGTTGAACATTTACGATTTGTGATCGGGGCGGCTACGACGTTCTTCCGATCAGGTTCGGACACTCTGGGGAAAATCTGATTGTCGGAAAGGGGGAAATTGGCCCAAAATCAGTCCGATTATCTTTTGGTGTGTACCCAGCATTAGATCACATCTTTGATAATTTATGCTGTGATAGAGTCATTGGGTGACAGACACGTTTTCAGCTTGTGTAGTCTATGAACTCCTGTTGTGGATCATTTACGTAATGTCACGTAGTGTGAACACCACACCGACTTCAAGACAAGCCAAGAAGTCTTTTCTTGATTTAAAGTAAATGCTTCTCCACACAATCTCATCTCTGAAAGGTTTTGGATTGTTTATAACATGCATTTAAAAACTCAACACGCACCAACCATCTTCCCAAAGCTTTAATACAAAGCGCTTATAAACGGGCAGTTGTCAACAAAAGAGAAGATTTAAGGGTCAGCTGTGATGTAAAATAAAACAATTTTTCTTGATATTTTCAGTGAATATATTGCAATACTTGTAAATATATACACATCGCAAAAATTTTACCAAGTTTTTTCCTAAATCATGTATCCCCATGTTAGATGTTAACAACAAAATCACTCTACACCTCATAACTGCTGTACTTCTACAGTACTGCATTTCTATTATATTCCCACATCAATGTCAGTCTAAAGCAGAAAACAGCGGTCACTGCCAATGATTCATGTCACTGCTGTTTTAGTTCAATTACATCTTACTCTTTTTTGGTTCATCAAACCATAGAGTGACTTCACATGGACTAATGAATTAAGATAATTATTTATGTTAAACTATAATTTAAGATAATTATCGTCAACTATAAATTATCCACACTAGACTATTACAGAATGGTTGAGACAATAAAAACTTAATTTTGAAAGTCCTGAAAACACATATATTCTACTTACTAAAGTAAAGTGGTTTACAAAGAAACTAAAGTATGCGCCAAAACAAACATTTTAGCTGCATCAAAGTCTAATTATCTGATCTACGTCACTAAATAGAAAAAAACATCTTTATATTAATAGGAATGTATCATTTATCCTAAGTGAAATCACTCACGATTGTTGGCAGTTCTCTTACCTGGAAGGCACGTAACTGAATCCTTGCTTTAGCCCGGATTGTGTGGCCAACTAAAAGCTATTCAATGAAGCACTTATCTCATTGAAGGCTGGCTCAGGAAAACTCAAGGTACTGTCACGGTCATTTGAAAGCTATGAACATGCCATCTGTGAACATTGATAAAGTTAACAGCTAACGATACTAGCTAATGCAAGCTCAATACAATAACGATTCGGGATATGTATATTTTTTAAAGCTAGAATTGGTTTATAACGTTTACTACCGGACGAGACCCTAACTACGCCAGTTATATATCAGTAAGAACACATGGTGCACTCCTCCTGTCACGTGACGTCTCTTGGCCAATTGAAGCGAGGCGTTTCATTACTTCCTTAATAACTAACCAATCAGCGTAATGAGGGCGGGAACGTCCCCATGGAAGTAAAAGCAGACTATTTGCTTTTGTCTCTTATAAAATTAACGTTGATTCTATTGCAAATGTTTACAATTAATTATCCCTTTGAACAACTGTTAAACATTTATATCAAATCAGCTTAGTTTTCTTCTACGGTTAGTCTTATGGCCACTTGTAAGCAGCTTTGACACACAAAAATGTATCTGACGGTTAAGTTTGTTTGTTTCACAGTCATTTTAATAGTAACGTTACGCTATGTTTAACATGTTTACTTCGTAAGTCTAACGTTACAGACACCGCATGATATATTATCCGTCGCATCGCTTAGTTAAAGTTTTTTTTTTTTTTTTTTACAAAAATAACTCGGGTCGGACTCGAGCCCCCTTGAAATGATCATTGTCAAGTCCATGGGAAATCATATGATTATGCTAAATGTGTATTTCCACACCTACCTCAGCACGTTGTTGTATCTTAGGCACAGCTGTTGAACACAAACGCCTTTTATTTCCTTTGGCTACACTGAAATCGGACGGTACAAAATGTTGGCTGCAGACCCTCAATCCTCGGATGGACTGGACTGGTGCTCCGGTATCTCGACGAAGGGCGATCAGCCACAGGTTCAATCTTTCTGCATCGTGCAGGGGCAATGTGTGAAAAGTCAAACTTTCCTCTTGCATTGACGCCCACTGACGGAGTCTCACGGATTTCTCTTGGTTGAAGCATCCAGGATAAGCACACACGCGCACCATTTTGAAAAATCCACCGCCACGCGAAACCAATAAAGTTTGCGTGCACTTTCTTCCCTTTTGTAAATCGAGCTGTTCAGTTTGTAGTCCTCTCAATCCCGGAAGAGAACTAGCAGATTCGAAGCCCGGCGATGGGCTTTAGAACCTTTGAGAATCATTTGTTTCGAACCCGTGAAAACTGCCAAAGTCACGTGATGTCAATAAACGAGGCTTCCTCACTTTAAAACTGTTCAGAAACGTTTTGAAATTTCAATGTTTCGCCATGTTTCATAAATTTGTACCGATTCCAATGACACATTTATTCATTCATTTATTATATTGACCTGATTAACCAAGCTCTCCATAAAACAACCAAAACATGTCCTAAATGTACACGTTTTACAAACACTTCATATTCTATAAGATGATTTATTAATTGCAGTAATAGATTAAACTATTAAACTAAAAGATCTGCATTTCCCCAATAAAATTATTTTATAGATGTTTGGGATGAGCTTTTGCTGCGTTTACACAGTTTTGACCAGCAGACGTCACCAGCGTGTGGTGTTTGGAGGGCTTCATAGTAAGTATGATTCATCTCAGTGATTCGAATCATTTGAATTGGTTCAGTTCGATCATTGAATTGTTTAGTGGCCCTTTCTGCAGGTTCCATCAGTAGGTGGAGACTTCAGGTTGTCTTTTTTATGTTACGAATGAGTCTTTGAACCATTCATATAAAATATTTCTGAAAATACAGAAACAGGCATATATTATCATTTGTTAAATTAAGATGTTTCGATGTTCGTAAAATAGTAACTAGAAACAGACTCCCTGAAATAAAAAGCAAAATAAGCAGATTTATAATTTTCTTAATTTTGTCAACAGATGGCTGATTTATATCAAGCTAAAACGAAACATTTAGCCAAATATGAGCATTCACTGTTTTAATATTGTGTTTTTGTATTTAACAGGTATTAAATGTAATTCTGCAATATTCTGCAGACCCCCCTGTTGAAGACCCCTGACCTAGTTTATTCAGTTTCAGTTCTTGAAAAAAGTGCTGCTGTGAGTTTTGCTCAGATTCAACTCGCACAATGTTCTTATTCTTAGACTAAACAAATGAAAGTGGATTCACAGCCCTCGTTCAAATTCTGTTTGCTGGTGCTTTGGTGCTATGACTTGCCATATTGTGTTTGCAGGCTACTTTTCTGATACTTTTTTTGTGATTTCACTATTCTGAGACTTGACATCTTTAGACACAATTTATTGTCATTGCAAGTAAGAAAAATGGACATTACAAACATTTTTACTTTTTGTTCCACAGGGGGGAAAAAGTCATATCACTTGTGAAATACATGAGGTTAAATTAGGAGAAAGCTTTAATTTTGGATATATTATTAAATAACTTTTTGCACGGTGGCATGAAATCTAAGACCTCTATTATATATATACTTATAGACTTGCACTGTTCTTAAATTCTTAAACTCGCTTCATGATAGTGTTAACTGCGACTAAAATAGTGGCTTCTTATAGGCTACAAGTTTTTTTTTTAGGTAGCTAAGTCATGAATGAGCTCTTATTCCAAAATTCGTTATTTGTTGAACTGTGAGTCCCCGTCGTTGAACGTAATATAAAATAAATAAAAACAGGTCAAGGGCGCGCGCTGAGAGAGCCAGGTGCGGGCGCTCTCGTGGACGCCAAACCACATGATACAAGCAGCCATCCGATCGCGGAAGTGACTTTTTTGGACCGTGGACAAGGGGGGGAAGACTTGGGGAGGAAAGGAAGGCAGAGCCGAAAAGAAAAGTTTCATTACATTACTCGTACTCGACGTTTAAATGAGCCTGGCGAGTCCAGTGCTTTATTTCTAATCTGGACCGTCTTTTGTTCCTCAAATGTGACATTTCCAGCAGTTGATTTGAAAAGTGCTTAGGAGAGCAGGACCGGAATCGAGTGGCCGAGAGGAAGCGAGCGGGTAAGTTTGGCAAAAGTTGACCACAGTCATGACTGTACGATCCGGGACAGGAATCCAGACTGCTCCGTGCGGAACGTGCTCGAATGCTAGCAGTTTCAACTTGTTACAATCTCTCAGGTTTTGAGGCAAGACTTGGCGGTTTACTTTTGTCTCGGCAGCCTTTCTATTTTAAACATCGCCAGTTCTATGGCCTGTACTGACACAATTTATTTATTTATTTTTGACATTTAACAGAATTTTGTCTCATTATAACCCAGCGTGCTTACTGTAAGACCACATGATAGCTTTTCAGAATCTAGATTCGTTGTCATTTTTAAAGTTTTATCCTTACTTAATCTTTGCCTTTATGTGAATTGTGTTATAGAAATCGTCCAGTATGATGTTTTTTAATGATTCAAACGTGTCATAACTGATATGTAGAACCAAACTGTATTTTTTCAATTCAATTCAATTCAAGTTTATTTGTATAGCGCTTTTTACAAAACAAATCATTACAAAGCAACTTTACAGAAAATTATGTTTCTACAATATTTAGTAGTAGCTAGTAGTTTGTGCACATTTGACAGGATTTTAGAAAAAATTTAAATAATAATACAAGACGTAGTCAGCTAGACGATGAACTATCAATATTAATAATTAAGTTATTATATGATGCAGTCACACATTTAGCAATAATTGTTAGTTCTGTTTGTTGATTCAGGGTTAGCATCATCTGGGGTCCTCTGAGGGTCAGCATCATCTCTTCTCAGGTGTTCTGGATCCAGACTGGAGCTTGTGTAAATCGATCCCGTGGCGAAACATAGAAACAAAATAGAGACATCATTAGCATAGCTGCTGATCCAACAAAGTAAAATTAGTTGAACCCAAGCTAATGAATAAAAATGCACCTTTGATCAGATGCAACTACACTCACAATTTAAAAGATACATTATTCGAATGCTTGGCGAAAGAGATGTGTTTTTAATCTAGATTTAAACAGAGAGAGTGTGTCTGAACCCCGAACATTATCAGGAAGGCTATTCCAGAGTTTGGGAGCCAAATGTGAGAAAGCTCTACCTCCTTTAGTGGACTTTCCTATCCTAGGAACTACCAAAAGTCCAGCGTTTGTGACCGTATCGTTTTTGAGACCGTATTGTAACTGTATTGTTAATACACAAAATAAATAATCAGTTGACTAGAACAATGAAAACAACACCCACTATAAATATTTTAAGAATAATAGTGATACAAATAATTATGAATGCATTTAGTAATTTTAATTGAATTATTTTCTAAATTATATTAATTGTAATTAAATAATTATAAATGGTTATTTTAACATCTTATATTTATGTGAAGTGTTACTAACGTTTTAGACTTTTGGACTTTTTAATTGTTACGCATTTGTTTCACTGTAAGAGACTCTGCAAACGGTGTCATTATCAGTAGATTATGATATTAAACTGGGCGAATTGTGCTTATTATTATGTTAAATAAAGCTGTGTCCAAGAGGAACTAAAAAAACTCATTAACCATTTAGCTGAAGTGAGAGTATTTATAAAAATATTTATAAAACCAATTATCAGTCTATCTCTGTTATGTTGTTGTTACAGCGACACAAATGTAAATAATCTCTTCTTGTTGTGAAGAGCAGTTGTCCTCAACATTAGGGCCATTTATCATGGACTGATCTTGCCAGCTGCGAATCCTACACCAGCCTGAGCTCTTATCTGCTGCATGAGCAGCTGTCGCAGACATTTGGAGCAACTCAAATAATGATTCAGTCCAACACGAGGGACGAGGCTATGTGTTCTTATCAGATTCAGACGTCTGGTTGGGACATTAGTCCCCAAACTGTACATGATCTCTGGACGGTGCAGTCAGTTATGAAACAATGCCCGTGATGTCAGTCTCAGGAAACGGAGTCCGTTGTTTTGTTGCTGATGGAATTGTATTAAAGTTTAGTCTTTCTTGACGGCCTCTATTTCATCTTACATAACAATATCCGAGCCAACTGGGCTCTTTCCATCATATCTTGCATCATGTCCATGTGCTTAATTTGGGAAGAGCTCTTTGAGCCTTGATATTACTTTTTATTTTTGGCCTAATTTAGGCTTCAGTGATAGAAGTTGTTGGATAACTACAATTTTTATAATTTATTAACTTTGAGTCCATTAAAATTACAACCAGTTTATTGTTTTTTCAGTATATTTGTAGCAAGATGATTGACGGTAGCATCATGACAAAACCAAACCGGATTTATGATGAACTGACAGGCTTGTTTATTGTAACTCTATTTTCCCCTTATCTTCTAAGTAGATATGTTGGTAACTCTTTAGAATAAGGTTCCATTAGTTAATGTTAGTTAATGTATTAATTAACATGAAAAAACAATGAATAATACATTTATTACTGTATTTATTCATCTTTGTTAATGTTAGTTAATGAAAATACAGTTATTAATTGTTAGTTCATGGTAATTCACAGTGCATTAACTAATGTTAACAAGAACAACTTTTGATTTAAATAATGCATTAGTAAATGTTGAAATTAACATGAACTAAGACTTATAAATGCTGTAGAAGGATTGTTCTTGCTTAGTTCATGTTAACGAAAGTAGTTAACTAACATTAACTAATGGAACCTTATTCTAAAGTGTTACCGATATGTTATTAGGTTGCCTGCAGATGACACTAACCGGTGAAGGAAGCTCTAGATAGCTCACAGTTTCACCTGATTAGAAGCAGGACGAACAGGCCGAAAGTGGAAATTCTTACTGTAAAATCGACTCTCTGAAACAGCCTGATATCACTGTGACACACACCTGCTCAATCTCAGATGAAAAATCAGGTGCCCAGAACAGACATTTCGGTTTCTGAGGAGTATCGATCTGTTTGAGGCGTCAGAAAGTCTTCTGAACCTGTCAGAACAGAGTGGACCGTAATATTGTCCCTTTTGAGGTGTCCTCCAAACAGCTTATCTCATTTTGAGGACTTCAGTTGGAAGTATTTCGAGATTTTGCTTTTGTTGTAAATGATTACGTATTGAATGATGTTTGCCCAGTGAATCGCATTGATGAAATGCAAGCAGGACGGATTTATGTAAAGATGGATTTATGAACAATTGACCAAATTCCAATGAGTCTTTGGTTTTTGGTGATGTTATTGATGTTTTCCATTGTCTGGCTTCCTCTAATTAATATCAAGTTTAGAAACACGCCACTTTAGTTTGAGCTACTGTCCCAAACTTCCCATCTAGTCTCTTAGGAGCACTCGACAGGATATCATGTTCCTGTGCTATCACAATGTCCCGCTGAGTAGTTTGTATTTTCGATAGCCCAGATGATAATTTTGCTGGGCAACAGCGATTTATAGTTTGCCTGGTCAAGTTGACTGCTTCAACATATGCAGTCGTTTCCAGATCTAGTCCCTTACCCTGAGCAGGACGTCAAATGGGTTTTTCCATGGGTTTCAGATTCGCCTGTGGCATATCTGAAGCAGTATTCACCACTGTATGTGACTGCTGAAGGCAGCCTGCCCTCTGTCTCCTGTCATGAGACTGCAGTGTTGTCACCCTGAAGGTTTATTTAGGAAGCTATCTTCGTGCAGTTGTTTGATGAGAAATTTGGCCAGTGCTAAAACAACTACAGCAGCAATGATGTGGAAGTGGTCAACCCTGGAGTCAACAGGATGTTGGTTAGGTTTGCAACAAAGCGAGTAGTTCAGCTGCTGCATGTAGAGGAGCATGGTCAGATACTGAAGCCACATGGACTATATACAGTGATGATGATGATAATAATAATAATAAAAAAGTTCTGCTCTAAATGTGGTGTGTAGTTAAATGTCATGCTTTTATTATGCACAGACCTCTTGCAGTATGCATTGTCTTTTGTTTCTCTCTCTTCCTCTCTTTCTTACCACTTTATTGGTTGTCTTGTACCCAGAAAAGTAGGGAGGGCATTTCCTGTTCAATTCTGACCATGTTCTGTATTTTCTTCAACAGGCACATGCACGCACTTACATACACACACACACAAAGCTTAAAATTAGTCATTAAATAATATGATACTGATATATTGTGCATTCCTAGCCTCGTGTTTTTTGATGCGCTTTATTTAATCAGTTAATCATCATCATCATAGTTAATGAACAGAATTCCTCCACTTTGTGTATGCGTATAATCTTTTTTTCATACATTTTGAAAACTTCATTTGCATCTTGTTTTTTTTTCCATCCAGCATTTTTGATTCCATTTTCTATTTTGTATTTTTATTTTATGCAAATATTCCTACATTTGCATAAAAATGTGCGCCCAGAAACCAGCTACTGGCAAAATACAGAGGCAGCCACATTCTTTGTTTATAACTGATTTATTTGGCTCTTTATGATCCATAAGCAAGTAGTAAAAAAATAAAAAATGGTTGTTTCTAGTCTGTCTGTCTCCTCTCATGTCTGGCACCTCAGTCTGTCTGTCTCCTAACAGGACATCTTGTCTCCTCACATTAACATCCAGTCTGTTATTGGTTATTGTCGTGGAGGTAGTGATGAATTTTTTTTTATTTCTCAAACTCTGAAATGTCACTCCAGAAAGTGAAGATCAACTGTCTCATCTTACATGGTAGGCCTCTAAATGTCCTGAAATGGCAAATGTGTCATCATTTACACACCTCTATGTAATTCCAGCCCTGTATTGTGGATGGTGATTTATACTCACAGGTTCTAAAAAAAAAAGTTCATAAAATGCTGTGTGATGAATCGTCTAAAACCCCACAGTTGCGTTATGAGACATTATTCACTGATAATCTTCCAGTCTGACAGCGCTATCAAATATATTCTGAAAGAAAGAAAATAATACTGGCTCAAAATTACATGAGGACAAGTATTTGATAACAATGTTCATTTTTACATGAACTGTCACTTTAAAAGTCAGTCCCAAAGTTTTGTTGTTGGAGGAGTGTTACATGACCTCTGACCTCTTCCAGCGACAGGACCTTCTCTGAGATCACAGGCATCCTGCTCCAACCTGGTGAGCTGTTTGCGGTTCCTGTGAACATTTTTTCCGCTTGGATGCTACTGCCTTTTGTCCAAATAGTCTTGCTCTGAGTAAACCCACGCATGGCATACCCACTGCGAGAGACACACAAGCTGTTTCTCAAATCCTGCACTTGTGTCCCTAATGCCTAGGCATTTGGAAATGTGAGCTTGCAAATGTTTTCCCTAGTTGAGATTTTGACAAATATCCAGGGTTGATTATGAGTTAAAAAGCTGGAGACTTTGACCTACTTTGAGAAATCAGGCTGTATTTTGTTGCTAGTTCTAGCATGTGGTTGGTTTAAGGTCAGTCCCACATTAGTTCTATTGTAGTGCCACAATATTTGTGCATGTAGGTTTCGACTGGTCTTCAGCGAACCCAAAAGAGCCCATGTTGCACCTCTCTTTATCTCCTTGCATTGGCTACCGGTAGCGGCTTGCATCAAGTTCAAGACATAGATGCTTGCATATAGAACAGCCACAGGCTCAGCACCCGCCTACTTCCACTCACTATTATGAATCTACATCCTCTCCAGAAGTCTGAGATCCACTAGTGAGCAATGCCTCATGGTTCCATCACAGAGAGGCTCAAAATCACTTTCCAGAACATTCTCGTTCACCATTCCTGGCTGGTGGAATGATCTTCCCACCCCTGTCCGGAATGCTGAATTCCTGACAATTTTCAAGCGACATCTGAAAACTCATCTCTTTCGAAACTACTTGGCTTTATCGTAAAAAAAAAAAAATATATATATATATTTATTCCTTCTTTTTCTAGCTTGCACTTATTTGAACAATGTCTAAAACTTGGTATTACAAGCACTTCCTGTGTCTGTTTGCCTCTTTAAGAAGAATTGCTTTATGTTTCCCCAGTCAGTTTGGATGAAAGCGTCTGCAAAATTTCTAAATGTACCGGTAATATCACATATTATTAAAATATATGTCAGTACTTAGGTTTTTCTTGACTGTATAAACACAAGATGTTATACTGGTCGCTCAGGATTTAAACGATTCTAATGAAATGTGAAGAGTTGGAGAAAAAACAGTGAGAACGTTTTACATACATTAATATAAGGTCTAGAAATGAACATATTTCTTAAGCAAAGACATGTTAAACTGACCAAAAGTGGCATTTATAATATTACAAAATATTGCTATTTCAAATAAAGGCTGTTTTCTTTGAAAGTCAGAAAGAATGCTGAAAACAAAATGTATCACGGTTTCAGACAAAATATTAAGCAGCACAACTCTTTTCAACATTTATAATAATAAGAAGAAGAAGAAGAAGAAGAAGAAGAAAAAATGTTTCTTGTGCTCCAAATCATTACAATGAATTCTGTAGGACGATGTGACACTGAAGACTGCAGTATTGGCTGCTGAAAATTCAGCTTTGCCATTACAGGAACAAGTAGAAAACAGTTATTTTAAATTGTTATAAAACTGTTTTTACTGTAGTGCAACCATAGAGAGCATAAGAGACATTAAATAATCATACTAACGAGGGCTGTGCGATTAATCAAAATTGAAATAAAATCGCGATTTGAGTGTGCGATTTCTAAATTGGGCATATGCCAACTGTGCATTCACACCGCCTTCATCTAGAGCGTCAAAGTGGCAAGAAGTCATTCATTTTCAATGTAAGCCATCGTCGAGCAGCGGCACTGCGTGACTTGGCCATTGAGAGCGTAGAGGAGAGTTGAAATCAAGGCAACTTTATGATAATGAGCTATGAAGCGGTTGGGCAGCAACCAATCGGAATGTAGAAGTCCACCGCATGAGAGGATTCAAGAGAACGCAGCTCCGACCATTAGTTCCCAAGCACAATAGAGGACAGGTTGATTATTGCTGTTTCGGGTTTGCAATAATCTATGATGTGTCCATGTTTGCGTACAGGGACGTAAAAAATTAATTAAAAGTGATACGTGGACCAAGGTGTCTGAGATTGTTCATTTTCCTGGTGAGTTGCTGATTATGCAGTAACGTATGAATAATAATCTAATGATATAACAAAAAATAATAGTACTGTAGTCCCAGTTTACTTTTAAACAAATTTCCCTGATTATACTTACATTAAGTAATGTTTATACTTGATATATTTACTTAAGTAGCATTTTCAATGCAAGACTTTTACTTGCATCAGAGTATTTTTACAGTGCTTTATTCATTATTAAACTCCAGGTTCACACACTGTCTGTGATGCGTAGCCTTTTATTTTTTGGGGCCCATGTTAACGGATCAGAACGTTCACACTGCACGCAGTAAAAAGATGAGAACAGAAAAGGTTATAAATAGAAATGTGTGAAAAGATTTAATATGATCTAAGCACATGCATCTGGTTTTGTTAACAGAGCAAAGAAAATCTGCCTGCGAGCGGTTGCTTCTGAACCACGTACACATAACTTACTGTATACGCACTGCAGAAGGAGTATGTGTAAACCTTGGGCAATATTTGGGCAAAATTGGGCAAAACATATAAAACTTGAGGCACCGCTACAGTGAGCTCTATGACCAATGCATGGCAAAAAATAAATAAATAAATAAATCCCTGAACACCGGTTTAATATTTTTATTATTATTTTTTGCCATATGTCTAGACATTTTGTTTGACATCTTGGTGATTATTTTGACTTCTGTCTGTTCTAGAGACATGTTACAACTTTTTGATAAAGCTCTCATTGGTTTTCTTTTGGAAATATGTTTCAAATTTATACTGAATGCATTTATGACTGTAAAGCATGTCTGTGTGTGTCAAAATAGTGATTAAAATCAAAATCGCTAAATTTATAAAAAAATTGTGATAGGTTTTTTTTTTTGTCCATATCGCAAAGCCCTAATACTGACAGTAGTGTATAGAAGAGTTCAACTAATAGATCTTGTGGATTAAATCCAAAAAGTGAGTTATTTTAGTTCTTTCGATTTTAACATCTACAAACCCGATTCCAAAATTTGGGACAATGTACAAATTTTGAATAAAAACAGAATGCAATGATGTGGAAGTTTCAAATTTCAATATTTTATTCAGAATACAACATAGATGACGCATCAAATGTTTAAACTATCAAAACGTATAATTTTAAGGGAAAAATAGGTTTATTTTAAATTTCATGGCATCAACACATCTCAAAAAACTTGGGACAAGGCCATTTTTACAGCTTTGTGGCATCCCCTCTTCTTTTTATAACAGTCTGCAAACGTCTGGGGACTGAGAATAGGAATGTTGTCCCATTCTTGTCTAATACAGGCTTCTAGTTGCTCAACTGTCTTAGGAAGATGCGCCAAAGAAGACCTCTTCATGATGCGCTAAATGTTTTCATGTAGGTAAATGAAAGGTCTTCCCTGAAAGAGACTCATATGTTGTTGTAGAACTTGGATATACCTTTCAGCATTGAAGAGAAAGTGGAAACTGATGTTTGAGGAAGCGAGCAACACTGTGTGTTTAAGCTGGACAGACTGTGGTAGTACTTGGAAAAGAGAGAAGGAGGAAGAAACCTAAAATAGAAAGCTCACACTTTTGTAGTCTAGAAGTCTGAGTGAACGCTAATCTAATGTGCGCTCAGAAGAACCAACGACAGATTCCCACAATTCATGCCATCGTGACCACAGTGAGATGATGGTGTTAAGCTTGGTATTCGTCCGAGAATCAGGGCACTATTGCATGCTTTCTGGTTTTGTTCATAGTCCTGGTTTGTGGTTAGAGCAGTATTTTAGTATCTCCTGTCACGTTTGCTGTCTTTGCAGTGCTCTGAACACCTGTGATTGTGAAAGGTAGACTTTTATACAGTGTACATGCCTGAAAGAATCAAAGGTATCATAAGACCAATATGAAACCACATGTAAAAGTTCTCTGGGGCGTTTTATGTTGTTTTCCTGCTTCACTTGAAAATATGCTGTCACATCTTGGTCAAAGGTTCTGTATGTATGTAAATGGCTGTGTGTCAAGTTGACAGAGAGTTGTTACTTGCGTCTTCAGGCCTTCTATTAATCGTTTATCACAGAGATATGTGGTTTCAGGGACATAAATGGGCCGCATGTCTGAAACATTGCACTGCTATATAGTTCATAGTTTAAGTATATAGTTCATAGTTTTGACTATATATAGTCAGCCCTGTTATTATGGGCCTTGCAGAAAAAAAGCAGGCTGTGTTGGGCCTCTGTCCAGTCCCAGAAAGAGAAGTGCAAACACGCAGCCCTTCCACCAATATCAACAGTCCACCTCCAGCTGATTCAGAACTATATGTACCTCTGGGACTGGCAGGACAAGTTGCTTGTCACAAACTGATATTTATTACCATTTGCTTTTGCTCAGTTTTTGTTATAGTTTTTTGTTCATTAAAATAACACTGTGTTAATGTAATTGTCACAACACACTTGGTTGAACTTTAATTAAAAAAGCAAACTGTGATCAGCCAATTTATTTTTTGTCAGTCTGAGTAGGTGGTTCTTTTCTAAAATAAGCTGCTACTGTAAATAGCCACTAACAAACAGTCTCTGTGCCCTGTGTACAGTAAATGCAGATATAATACATTGGAAATAAAGTGCCAGTTTAATCCTTTTTTTTTTTTTTTGCATACATTTACAAAAGTTATTGTAGTTCTATGAGCCTGTGTACCTTGCATCCTCTGCCCACATCTTCACAAAAGTGTGAATGTGGGTTCGAAGTGCACCCACAATGCTTTTTGAGATCAGTGTCTTTTTTTTTTTTTGATAAGCAAAGAACACATTGTTACCAAAGTAGCACAAAATTTTCCTGAGGAGTTGCTATTGGTTACTGACCGCAGGAACACTTCTATTCTGGATGACTGTTTGAAGAATGTTACCTGCTCTGATCAACTCTCAGCAGGCTGGAACATGTGCACGCTGTCACCCATTCAGTCTGCTTGTGTTTTGGAGATATCAGCAAGCTACAGCATATAATGTACCCGTTTCCCATCCTGCCTGGTCATTCCTTTCATTCCATGGCTTGTCTGAGCACGACCAGAGACATAGATGCAGACATTCTTTAATTTGCCTTTTTCTTATTTGCGGGGTGTGTTTTAATCTTGAATGTACAATCAAACTCTCAGTTGTAGCCAGATGGAGTTGTGATGAGGTGCTATGAGGAAACCGGACTAATTAGTAAGTCTTTAGTCATCATAGATGACATAAATCATAGATGAATGAATGCATTCCTGAGGTAAAAATTTTTTTTATGACAATACATTCTCTCTCTCCCCTTTTTTTTTTTTTTTTTTTTTTATAAATCTTTTGGGTGATTTCGTCCCTCAGGCTAATCAAAGGCTTACTGTGATTGATGTCTTTGCTGATGTGTCATGTGATTTTTTTATTTAATTTAATTTGTATGTGTGAGAACATTCTAATATACGTTTACATGCATTTTCTAGGAGAACTGACACACAAAAGAGTGTTTTCCA
This sequence comes from Carassius auratus, assembly GCF_003368295.1. Taxonomy (NCBI): domain Eukaryota; kingdom Metazoa; phylum Chordata; class Actinopteri; order Cypriniformes; family Cyprinidae; genus Carassius; species Carassius auratus. The sequence continues at coordinate 16,481,156 of NC_039283.1, forward strand.
ATGGAGTATGTGGTAAGCGTTTCCAAACACACCTGCACGTATGTGTCCCGAGGCATAGAGGCTGGTCATACATTACTGAAAAACCTGACCTGACACATTTGGCCGAGTTAGTGTAGAAGCCAGTAGGTTAACTTATAAACCTGCTGTATGCTATTACTCAGACAGAGACTCAACCTTCAGGAATTACACCCTTTATAATTGGTATGAATGCTTTTTCATCAACGATTTAGGCTAAATTACGTTAATTTGTTGGGCGTGCCTCGATTAACCAGTCATGTCACAAGCCTCACAGTGAATATTCTGCTCTTTCACTGTGTATTATGTAGTTTATTATTATAATAGGCTTTGATTTTGTCCTCCATTCTTATTTTTAATCGATGCGAGTCTGGTCCTTGCAGTTACATGGCAACAAAAGTTTTAGCAGAGTGAGCAGGGTAAGAAGAGAACATCTAGTGCCGTCTATGAATATCTTTTACTGCATTCCACACATGCACGCGCACTGTGCTTTATACACAACATTACGTTTCTTCAGGGAGTTGAAAATGTAGGTCATTAGATTTACCATAATGCCTGGCTCTGCATCTCTCTGTGTTAGCTCACTTCCTGTCCTCCTGTTCTGAGATGCTCTAGTGTGTGGTTCTATAGGTGAAACACCTCCATGTTGTCATTGATCACAATCATTAGCCTCTATGCCTTGGGTTACACTTCCGACATGCAACAGGTGATGGGTTGGGTGTCTGGACCTTTACTTTGCCACGTGTGTGTTCTCCTTTCCTTTCTTACTTCTTATTTTTGAGGTGTGGATTTACCTTTTTATTTCATCTCAATGTGTTGGAGATCTTGGGTCATGGCACCAGAATTGAAAATGAAAGCGGGGAGCCAGGGATTTGTTGTCTTGTCTTACCTGCTGTGATTTCCTCTGGGGTTCTTGGGTTCATCTTGGCATAGATCTTTTCATTTTTGTTTGTATTTGTTCTTGGAAGCAAATTAAGTAAAATTATTGATATTGCACATTGTGTTTAATGTGATTTCTTGTTTTGCTTTTCACTTTAAAATTTGGCTGTTCCCACAGGGCTCAACAATAAGAATTTTTTTTTTTCTGAGCCCAATTTTTATTTTATTTTATTAAATTGAACTAAATTAAAACAAATTTTTAAATATGTTTGATGGTAAATAATGGCATATGCATTTTTTTTTAATAATTTTTAAACGTTTAATTAATGTTATAGCACTTTCATCAGGATTTCACAAATTCTGGCCAGTACGGATAAATCATAATAGTTTGTTATGGCTATTAACTGATAAATGGCTGATATTAAAATGTAGTATGTTGTCTTAAACTAAAAATAAATCACTAAAATAAGTCCTTATATTTATTTTTGTTTGAAATCTGCTAACGATTTCTTTTTAAAATGTGTTATTAATTTATTTGAGTTCTAAAGACTTATTAAATGCCAGCAAAGGTAATCTAAATAATTATTCTTTTTTTTACTTTTCCAATATTCCAATCTTTAGTACTGGGTGATAACTAAGGCTGCACGATATTGGGAAAAAATGACATTGCGATATTTTATTTTTTTGCGATATATATTGCTATATGAAATCGACATTTTTTTTTCTTACATACAAAAATGGGGTGAGCACACATACATTATAATTTTAAATTATCTAAACATCGACACCATTGTGTCAATTGATTAATATGCGCGAGGGAGAGAGAGCAAGACAGCTTTTGTATTGTTTGAAGACGGTCTCTCTCTCACGCGCTCTCTCTCACTCTCTCTCTCGCTCTCTCTCTCTTTCTCTCTCTCTCTCTCTGCCCTGTCAAAACTTTCACTCTATGATGGTTAAGCTGTGCAAATAATCCGCGAATCACATTCGTCAAGGGCCGGGGAGCAGCTAGCCTGTAGAGTTAATGAATAACGGATCAACTACGAAAGCCTACATCGCACATCCTGCGATGTGACTATCGTGGATTCATAAATCGCAATATCGATGCTTAAACGACACATCGTGCAGCCCTAGTGATAACCAATCTGGTACCAATATATTCTACACCCCTAACTTTCACCAATAATTATTTTATTTTGGCAAAGCCTCATCCATGTGTTAGAGATATAAATAACCTTATCTTGGTGACATATTTATTTACATCAGCTCAATTTGCAAGAACAATTTCTAATGATTAAATCATCATCATCACCAAAAAATCTAAGACATATTGGCTTGAAAGGATGAGTAACAGCTCTATCAGTTTGCCCAAAATACTCTCACCATCCTTATTATTGAGCCCTGCTGTGTTTGTTTGTCTGTAACCTTAAAATTAAAAGTATCTTATTGAATCAGTTGTCTTTTTGCATTGATCATGTGTTTGTTTACCCTGTTGTAAATGTTTGTCTGCATTAATGAATTTCTTGTGATTGTCGAGCTGTATTTCTTTGCTATATGTGTGTTTTGCATCTTCTCTCTTTCTCTCTCCCTCCCCCTCCGCCTGTCTGCTCCAAGTGTGTGTGCTCACCAGACATGCCCATGCCCTGGAGCCAAGGACCATGATGCAACCGTGTTTTAGCCAGAATATTCCCTCCCTCCAGACGTTTCTGATGGACATTTCAGCACTGACATGTGACAGGGAAGAAGCAGCGCCAAAAAGAATCAGTGCACCTTTCCAGCATACGCAGTGTCCTTAAAAAGCAAGAGCACGGACAGAGTGCACTCTGGGATTTGTAGTTCAGTTGACTCTTCCTAATAACCCTGAATTCAGGTCACTCGACTGAATGACTCACAAAACCCTCTAGTTACTCTGACACTCTCAATTAGATGCTTATTGCATGGTTGTTCTGGATTTGTAAGCGCATAGATAACCTTGAGGAAGGCGTCAAATTACCTGCTTTTTGCTTTTGCTCGCCATTGGCTTGTTGATGTAGTTGAGGATGGTTAAGACAAAAATGAAAACTCTGACATCATTTCCTCACCCTCATGTCATTCCAAATAAATTCGTTTTTTTTTTTTATACAATGAAAGTCAATGGGGTCCAATGTAGTCAGCATGGACTTTCATTGTATGGACAAAAACTTCAGTTTTTCAGAATATCTTATTCTATGTTCCATAGAAGAAAGTACGTCATACATGACAGAATTTTCATTTCAAGGTGATCTGTATCTTTTAAGTGTCATATTTATGAAAAAAAATTGTAATTATGTGCAGGATTATGGAATATCAAGACAGAAATGACTAGCCCCTGCAACTTGCCTGCTCTTGAGTTACCATGGGAGGAGCATTGGGGGCAGACTTCATGCTCCTCATTCGCTTTTTCTCTCCATCCATTGATGCGTTTACTCTCTCTCATCATAATTTTGTGCATTCGAGAGAGAGGTGTTCGGCTGCTTGTGCATGCATGCTCACTCTCATAAATGCATAAATGACTGACACTGCGAAGAGAGAGTGAGAGCGAAAGGGAAGGAGGGGGCAGGAGTGCAGGGGGAATCAGCACTAGCATCAGTGAGCGAGAGAGAGAGAGAGAGAGAGACCAGACAGGGAGGAGAGGAGAATAGAGGACAGTTGGCTACATCGCTCCTCACACACAGACGGAGGTGGAGAGAGGAGCGGATGAGAGACTGTGGGGGAAGGAGAGGACAAAAGAAGACCGCTGTGCAGTTCATCACGCCATTCCAAAGAAGTGAGGCTGGACAAGACTGACGCTGAACGAGGGAGCCGGCGTGACTTTGTGATTTTGAAGAAAACAGAAGAAAAGGATAAAATAAAAGAGCGTGTTTTTGTCTTTCAGGGAGGGGGCTGAGCCAGAAAGCATGTGAGGGAGAAGGAGGAAAATTGCCTAGCACTGTTTAAATATTAATGTGATTATGATGTGAACATGGAGGTCGTTCGTTTTTAACTAAAACGTGGCTCTCTCGTTCTCTTTTTAATCCAAGGACTTAGTGGATGAAATAACTTTCTGCAGCAACTACACCGTGAGGACCACCAAAAAAAAGCTCTTTAAATTGTTTTGTTTACTTTTTTGGATTATATCTTATGAACTCTTCTATTTTTAATTTACATAGTGATTTTTTGGTGTTACTTAAGAGTTATGCAGACAAAAATCAGGATTTTTATGCAAAACTTAGATGTCTGTTTTTTTGTGTATAAACGGGTGCTTTCATAGATATCAGTAGATATTTAATAGATATCAGGACTACTTTTTAGCTTTTGCTAGTTTTGCTATCTTTAGGCGGAAGTGTGCATGAGTCTGTCTTAAGAGTGTGTGTGTGTGTGTGTGTACTCGAGCAATATTTGATTTTCTCATTTGGACCAGTGCCACGACTGCGCTCTGTGCATGTGTTCAGATGTGTGTCTGGTTCTTTTTGAGTTTGGATGTCAACACTGATCACCGCTGTGGTGTTTGTGGCGGCAGCGGTTGAACTGTCCTGTCCTGTGCCAGTGCTCACTGCAGAACATTGATTCAAGCTGGCTCTGAGCTCTCGTGGTTGGACAGGGAGAGAGCCGACAGGTTTTGTGTTGGCAAAACTTGTTGGCCTTTGCTTGGGTTGTGTCACGACTCTTGTCTCGCACGTTTTTTTCCCTAGTCTGTTACCATAGCAACAGTTTCATTGGCATGTTAAGTTCTCAATGTCTGTCTTTTACAACTTCAGCGCTATCGTGTTGCAGTGTCCCAAGCTATGCTTTTAACTGGACTCAGTGTTCAATGTCGAATTCGGAAAGAGTCGTGCCTTCAAACCTTACAAGAGTTCAAGTTGCTCGCTCTGAATCTTTAGTTCATTTAGCCAATCTCTAAATAAGAGTTGCCATATCCAACATTGGACTTATTTTTTCGCTGACGTCAAAATCATTGATTTATGATGTTTTATATTCAAATGGTGTAGTTAAACTCAGGTTTTTCCATCTGTGCTGGAGCTCAACTGCACTAATTCAACATCTGATTTACCTTTAGGAGATTAGTGAGATTAGCTGTTTCGGCTTACATTAATTATAAATATACAGTCTAGCCTATTAACCACACCTGTGCTTGACTGTAGTCTCTCTGGTTAACTTGCCTTTGGTTTCACTTTATGATGAACAGGAACCTCTCAGAATTTAGATACAGTGTAGCCACTGTTGGGCTGGCATCTCGTTCACTCATGTGTTTCTGAAGCAACCCATCATTATCAAAACAGGGATTTTGCCATATTCCTAACTGACAGGTGCTACACCCAAGCTAGGTTACCAATAGTGTGGTTATGATATTATTTAAATGTTCTTTTTTAATATATATATATATATATATAGTTGGATTTCTACTTCTCTGTACAAGTTCTCCTAAATACTGTGCTGTTCCTGTGCCATGTTGTGTTGATGTCGATATAGTCCATGACACGATGAGCAACTCGTTAATACAGCCAAGTCTGGGACACTTCTGTGTAAGTGCACAAGATATAAAATGAGCAAAGCCGTTTGGACTATACTGAATACAGTGAGCTCTGCAGCACTAAACTACTGGTGCCATGTCATCGTGATACGGTTTACGAACATTATCTCATAACTTACTGCACTTTGTCAACCAGGTCTGAGTGGTTCTCTTTACAGGTCCTCTGTGAGGAATCTCTCCATAAGAATGGCCCAATAGCACCACTAACGTGACGCTTTGTAGATGCAAAGGAGTGCGCACACTCGGGTCTTGTCGCAGTCAAAACCGAGATAATCGAGCCACATCATTGTCTTTGACTGCCTGTTGATCTGTTGGAACAACTTGGGATGTCTCACATTAATTCATGCACGTCTGAGGCAAGACACTATGTCTTTTTGAAGCCCTGAGGCTTCTTTGTGGTCACACACTGGTGCTAAAGAGTGAAAAAAAAAACAATCAGAAACACCTGAATTGACAAAGGAAACCACAACAATAGAAGCTCAAGGTGTTTTTGTGTTTGCTGATGTAAAATATACATATATACAGTGAAAACCATTGTACATAGAACAAGAGTGGATTTGGTCGAAGTCAGCTGGACTTGGCTATAAATGGCATTCATAATACCAGTAGAAACTGTTAATGGTCTATATATTCCAATCATTTGTGAGGTTTAGAGTTACCCTGGTCTGTTAGCTCAGAACTGTTAGAGGTTACAAGACTGTTGCCTCTCTATCAGAGGTTTTAAAGTGCTTTCCCCTAGGGATGTGCATTGGTGCAGTAAAATTCGGTGTTTGACTTTGCTAAGTGACATTTAGGTGGTAGGTTTTCACTCAGGAAACAGATCTATAAAGATCCGCTCAATCCAAGACTTGTTTGCCTGATTTTAAGGTGTCATTTAGGCTAATGAGCATCTGATTGATTTTCCAGTTAGCGTCTAATGAGCAGATCTCTGGAGGCGGGACTTCAGATTTGGCCAGTCGGGTCTTATTACCGTCACCCTGACAGTGCTGAAACGTGGTTGTTTTAGGAACATCATAGTTCCCTTGCGGCTGGATTGTCACACTTCAACTTCTTCACGGATCACACCAACCAATCAGTGATTCTCTAAATGGTGCTCAAACCCATGTTATCTTCTATACAGTATCTTCTGACTGTTTCAGGGCTTTCTGAGTCATTTGTCCTTTTCTAAATCACATTTCTACAAACTGTTGTTTATCAGGGTTAATTATCTGTGTATATAATCAAATAATTTTTTCCTGAGTTTGTTGATTCAGTGAATTAATGCGCTAATTTGAAGATCGCAACGAGGCTCTCAGGTGTTATTTTTTTGTATTTTCATTTTAAAGGTAAATAGGAGTAGCAGGACAGCCTGGAGAACGGGAAAGAAGACGTGGGAGGGGGCGCGGGGGAGCGAGAGATTATCTGGAAGAAGAGAGCGAGTGTGTTGGAGAGGGAGAGGGAGAGAGAGCTGGAGAGGCAGAAGCTGGAGGAGGAGAGGAGGAACACTGTGGGATACACGGTGTGGAGGCTGAGGGAGGGATTTCAGGAGAGGAAGGATAGAGAGGAGGATAGACTTAAAGGGACGAGTGCAGAGGGCGCGAAAGCTGCGCAGCCGGAGGTGATCTGGAAAAGACGAGAGGAAGAGGAGGAAAAAGATAGGGATAGAGCTCGGCTTGGCGATAGAGGTCCCACAATCATCTGGAGGAGGAGGGAAAGGGAGTGACAGGAAAAGATGGGGATGTGTCGCTTTTCAGATGTGTGACAGGACATGAGGTGGCAGATTCAGACGGTACAAATAAACTTGCATGTACTCAGACTTCATGTAATCTAGGTGCTAAATAGTGTACATCAGGTCCCTTTTTATGTCTTGTATGAAATTAAGTGTTGAATTTAAGTCTGGCTTATAGTAAAATGTGTATTGTATCATATTAATATATGTATATGTACAAAAAACTCGAGTTTCATTTCATTTTTCATTATATATTTATTAATAATGTTGAAGGAAAAATGAAACATTTAGCTGCACTTTAGCTTCTGAACTTCAGATTTAGCTTAATATTGTATGCATAATTTCAGTTTTTACCAATAAATTGGGTAGTTTCAAATCAAGTGATAATTAACAGACCTTCTAGAGGTCAGTGTAACCCTTGTAGTAGATCCCTGGTGTACTTTTTTAACACCTGGACTAAATTAAGTCTTTAAACCAAACGGTGAGGATTATGTTGATCAGTGCCAGTCTAATCATCACTGAACGCAGCAGTTTGAATCATTATTAAATGGTCCACATTCACTGGATCAGTACTTTTAGCATATTCCATCCATCTCTTCCCGCTCTCTTCCTCTCTCACTCTATTGATCCGTCTGTCTGACGGAAGCCTCCTCTCTGAAAGTCTCAGCTGCAGCTAATAGGCTTTTTATGGGAGTCTGTCAGACAAGAGCTAGTAGAGAGGAGCCCAGCACATGCAAAGAGAAATAAACATGCACATAAACACACTCGCATGCATATAAAACAGTAGTACTATTTCACACATCTACCGAGATGGATTATGTCTGGAGCACTTATGTCTGACTACATCAGTAACTTCATGACAATCATTCTATATTTAGTCATTCCTAGTGTCCTGAGAAGCTCTATGCAGACTTAAGATCTGATGCAAAACCTACAAGCTGTGTATGACGACAGCAGAAAACTTTATTACATTTTTTCATCTGTCTTTTCGTCTCCTTTGGCATCCTGTTTTTGATACTTTCCGGACCTCTCTGGTGTGATGATGAAGGAATCGGTAGATGCAGAGAAAAAGAGGACTATAAAAGACAAGCGAAGACAAGCTATCGATTGCGATAGAGCGGCGTGGAGAGACATTTAAGGACGTTTAGTGGACAACTAAGACGGCTGAGACATCATGGAGCTCGTCCCCAAAACCAAATACACGCCCTTCAGGAGCGACTCCTTCAGCTCAACAGACGAGACTGCATCCAATCCCTCTCTCCCTTCTTCTGCCCCTCTCACCCCTCTCACCCCCCCTGGGATCCCTCCTTCTCTCTCCTCCTCCTCCCTCACTCCCATCCTCCCCTCTTCGTCTCCACGGCAGGCTGAAAACAGCCCCACCACCCTCTGCTCCTTTTTCCCCAGGATGGGAGCCCTGCGGCTGGGTGTGTCTTCCACTCTGCTCCCAGGCCTGAAGGCCTCCAGCAGGCCGGCAAGCGTGCCAGGTGGTCAGAGAGGTTTGGGAGAGTCTCTGGAAGACACTCGGACCTCTGCTGCCAGCTCTTCTCCTCCTTTTCCTCTCCATTCTCTAACAGCCCCATCTCCTCCTCCTCGTCCCCCACAGGATATGAACCGGCTGGGTGGGGCCTCGCGGAGGGCCCGTGTGGAAGGGGGTCAGCTCGGCGGAGATGAGTGGACGCGGCACGGATCCTTTGTCAACAAGCCCACCCGAGGCTGGCTGCACTCGGACAGTGTGGTCAGCGCATCTGGGGTCTCCTACACTGTCAGGGTAAGATGCATGTACAGTATGTGTCTGTCCATCCAGTTTTCTGTCTTCTTACCACCCCTGGTTTCTTTTCATAGAGACTTGGATCACCCAGCCATCTAGAACTCGGTAACAATAACAAACAACCAATAATGCCCTAGAACTTAGTTTCCATAGTTAAACGCATCCGATTCAGGTCATCAGCCTATTCGTAGAGACTCTAAGACTGATGTTAAACGGGGCAACTTTTTGAGCAATGTTGCCATCAACAGGTGACCAGGTGAGACACAGGGCCCACGACTGATCTAAAGTATCCAGATAGATAATTGTTACCCATTCTTAATGGCAATGACCAGAGCTGTATCTGACATTGCCCCCCACATATTGCCTTTTAGTTACATTACTCCACTAATATAGTCCACTAAATGAGTGCATGAATATGAGCGAGTGAATTCGTACACTGTGTGCACTGGAAGTTATGCAGATGCTGTTTTCTGGCCAGATATGCATATGTGTTCTCTAACGTCTAGACGCTGAGCGTACAGCAGTTTTATACCCTAGCATTGTGGGACTGAATCAGTGCTGCTGATGATTTCCACTGTGGTGTCAGACACCACTACAAATGGCTGTCCACTCAAGAAGTGCACTATATAAGGGTTGGTTTAGAAGGTGATTTCAGACACAGCCCTTAACAATATTACAACAGTATTTACATTTTTATACTATCACTAGTTTTAAAAAATAATTTATTAAAACAGCTGTGCATGAAAAGTGGGTTATTTTTTAATATAAGTAATGCAGCCCTAATGTTGATATAAATGTTGGTTAATAGTTTGGGGTTCTGCAGCTTTTCAGTTCTCGAAGTGAGTCCATTTTAGTCCAAGTCCATTTTATCTGCTCAATGGATTGCTTTCTTTAATGTGTGGCATCCAAGTCTAGGGGCAGGAACTACATTGAGAACTGCTTTATTTGATTAGTGCTTTGTAATTAGAGCATCAGTTCTCATAAAACACGTACACACACACACACACACACTTAACTACATGCATTACAGCCGCCTGGCCAACTCGATAATCTTGAGACAAGGCAACTGTGCAACACTACCATTTTCATCACAACCATATCTGTGTTCTGATTTGTGCTTGGATGAATAGCATGCGAAGTGCTGCGACTGAGGATTTGTCGTCTTTGTCTTTGCTGCAGTATATGGGCTGCGTGGAGGTGATGCAGTCAATGAGAGCGCTGGACTTCAACACCAGAACTCAGGTTACCAGGTAATACACACACGCACACGCACACACACACACACATTCACTCTCGCTTGCACTTCCTCTCATATTCGATCAAATTTCCAGTGTATGTATATCCACAGTGTCCCACAGGAGTGATTTAATCGTTCATTCTCTCCACATCCTAATGCACATGTGCGCGAACATGCACTCTCTCACTCAGGTCCGGTTAAAAGCTCCTCTGATGAAAAATTCATGTTGATCTCTCAAAGAGTGTGACAGAAAGAGAACGCTAAAATAATGAACATACACAACCATCTGCTCATTCTCACAGCCACTCAGTGTCTTGCATTATCACACTTTTGTGAATAAGTACTGCAGAACACTTGCCATAGTAAACTAAATTATTTGCTAAATGTAACACAGTCAACATTGAAATGCAATGCTTTGCATGTAAGGAAGAGGAGCGGGAAGAAGGAAGGAGTTATAATGGCATCAGCCCTGTTGTGTAACCATGAAGAATTGTAATAGAATCCTCTAGAACCCCCTAGAACCTTCATGGTTCTGTTTTCATGTTTGTGTTTGTTAATGGATGCTACACACAATTATTTCTCAGTATTGACAGAAGCAGCTGCTTGATAAAATGTTTTCGTGCATAATCCACAGTTTTGCTGGAAGGGGAAATGCATCTGAGGAAAAATATTAGTATGGTGTGCGTATGTTATTATAGTCTGGAAAAATTTACTAGTTTAAATTGTATCTGTATTTTAGACTTAATTTCCTCTTTTTTTTTTAAATCAAAAATACACATACAAATATTGCATAAAATATACATGTTAGTGAATATTTGTAATTGTAGTCTATTTTTGCCATCTTGTTCATTTATTTTTGTACTGATTTTTGTAGGACCCTGTTGTGTTTGTTCCCGTTCTTAATATTATTATTATTCTTCCGACTGGGTGTCTATGGCAGCCCATAGAACCGATTGCGGGAAAGTTGTAATGGTTTGACATTCTGATAGAGGACAGTGCCAACATTAAGTACACCAATTTTGGTGGGTCTAAGACATTCTCTCTAGCGCCACCAAACTGTCCAAAGTTTCACTATAATTTTTGTGTCAAACTTTTTTTGTGTGTGTGTGAGATGGCAGGACATGTAATGACTGGAGCGTGTGTCTAATAAGTCCCTCAGTCATATGTATTTTGGGAATGCATGAAAGGAGTGTGATAGAAACTCACCTAACAATCTGATTCTGTTCTCCTCACAGCATATGTGTACATTTCTAACCGTTTGTTTTGTATTTCAGGGAGGCAATATCAATGGTGTGTGAGGCAGTACCAGGTGCCAAAGGAGCTCAGAGAAGGAGAAAGGTATTCAATGCTTTACCTTATCTTACTTTCTCAGACACAGACTTTCAAGCTCGCAATATATTTGCCCTTTTGTTAGTTAGAGGTACAACTCAAAAACCTCACAGTGTTCTAGTTAGGCCTGAATGGTTTCCAGTAAAAATAGTGCTATGTTATCTTCAACACACACATTCATACTTGTTTGCTCAAGTGTTGTTTCACAGCTGTGGTGTTCGGTTTATGGTTGGTTTCAGAGGTTGGAGGGTACAAGACAAGACCTCTTTCAATTTGATTATATGGTTTGTGTGAGTGAGGACCAATAGTCTGTCCTGATCCTGTTATGATCAACACAGACCTGTTTCACAGCACATGCATGAATGGTGTGTTAAGCGGAGCATCAGTGTAACTGCAGCAGCCAGCTTGTGTTGTGCTTTCACACTGATAGTATTGTAACAGAGGCTCTACAGTGAAAATAAAATCAATTCTGGTTTAACATATTGAGTTTTTCCATTAATAACAGCTTTTAACATTGAATTGTTATTGGTCATATGCCACTTAAAGTCTGTTCAAAGGGGATCACATTAAAATAGTAATTTATTCATTCTATTCAATATATTCTTTATATTACATTCATTAATGCCTAAAATTAACACATCAAAAATAGGCTTAGCACAGATCATTCATTTACAGTTCCACTACTCCTCAAAAGTTTGGGATAATTAATGAAATAATAATTTTTATTTTTTGTGTGTGTGTGTGAAAGTAGTCTCTTATGCTCAACAAAGCTGGATTTGATTGACCAGAAATACAGTAAAAACGTTAATAGTGTGAAATATAAAACAAATTCTATTTGAATATATTATACTAACTAAACCAATTTCACCTCAAGTAAACCAGAAAGGGAACCAGCCGTATGTGTGTTAAAGGGGTCGTATAATGCTTTTTTTTAAAGATCATTATCTTGAGTATTTGGTGTAACAGAATATGTTGACATACTTTAATGTTCAAAACATTTTTCAAATAATGTACATCATTGTAGGTCCTCTATGCCCCGCCTCTCAAACGCGTCGTTTTCTACAAAGTCCCTCCTTCTAATAAGCGCAGTCTGCTCTGATTGGCCAACTGACCCAGTGCATTGTGATTGGCCGAACACATTAAGCACCCGTCGGAAATGTAACGGCCCTTTCCATAATCATGAGCTTCATCTTTCAAAATAAATGTAAAGTCTGTTAATAATGTCCTTCGTTTTACCATCAGTTCAAGCGTGAAAGAGGAACAGAGTGATGAGAAAAACACAGTGATGAAGCTCCTGTGTGTTTTTCGTTACACAAGCCTCAGATGATTAAAAGAGCTGACTCCCACTGTGTGAACCTGTCTCTCTCTCTCTCATGAACCAGTCATCTATAAAATGCGATGCTGTTCTGTTGCAAGTAATCTTAAAGATTCCTAAATGCATCTACTTTTGGAAGGCCAAATGAAAAGTGCTTTTGCTTTCACCTAAAGCACACAATATCTCTCTGACATGACTGCTTCGACACTACTGTGGTCACTGAAACCAGGCAACCTTTCTTTGGGTGAACATTTGTGCGGCATTATGCAAATTTTCCACATAGTGAGGTAGACATGTGTTGGCGTGTTTAAACAAGCTGTTTTGGGGGCGTGGCAGAGTATTGACTTGAATAAAGAATATCTCTTTGGATTTGAGACTTTAGTCTTTAAAAAAATTGTAATTGCATCGTATGACTCCTTTATGTGTATCTAAATGGAGTCTCTGTGTTTCGGTCTCTTCGCAGCCCTCCTCTCGTGGTCTCTCCTCCATCTTAGGGAAGAGTAATCTCCAGTTTGCAGGGATGACAATCAGCCTCACCGTGTCAACCAGCAGTCTAAACCTACTGGCAATCGACTGCAAACAGGTGAGGCATCACACACGCACGCAAACAAGTATATAGTGCCTCCTTTGCTGTGTGAAATTCACTGTTACACGCAGCTAATGATGAAAGCACCCTGCGTTATGCAGACGCTCTTCACAACAGTACAGGATGGATAAAATACCTCTGAATAAGATACTTCTCAGTATGACTTAAAAGTGAAATTTGCCTTTTCTACAATGTTTAAAATTCTTTCTCATATCCTAGTTGTGCCATGTGTAGAGACAAGCTATTTAAGTAGGTGTATTTCCATGAAGAGTGTACACTAGTGTAAACACTAATTTGGCTCTGATCACAAATTGTTAGAGAATAAGCTGAGAAAACCTCCTCCTCACTTGTCATAAGATCATAAAATTGCGCTAAAATACACATTTTAAATTTTTTGATTCTATATGGCCAAAATGTTGTTTTTTTGTTTGTTTTTTTACTTTGTCTTGTCTGACCATCACAGTTGAGCTAATTGATCTAAATTAAACTTTAAACTACAAAGTGTTAATTGAGTTTAAAAAAATTACTTCACTAAAACAAAAAGTGGAAATAGTTTAAAGTAACCTGCATTTCAAGGGGCTAATCTTCAGAAATTTGTTGATGTTTAGCTAAGTGTTACCCAGATGCCAACTAGATTATGTAAAGTTGCTGTAGTTGGCTGGAGCAGATATCCTCTGGCTTGTTTACAGCTGCACCACAGGACTTTTCCCTCACTAATAAGTGTTCAGTTATATACCAGTGTGTTGGCATTAGTGCAGTGAAGGTTTATCAGCGTTCGGGCTGCCCAGCAGGCAGCTGACTGGAGGCCAGACTAGGGCCTGGCGTAATTGCCCTGCTGATGTGTGTTTATCTTAATGAATCTAAACCATGCAGAAATACTGCACACAACTGCTCTGTTACTTTTTGTTAGACCACAGTCTCACCACATCATTTCTCGCCTTGTCTCCCTCTCTGTCCATCCCTTACTTTACTCATCCTCTGTCGCTTCCATGTTTGCTCATTTTCATCTCATGCCCACTGCACTTTTTTTGTCACATTGTCCTGTTTTCCATCCCTCTCTCCCTACAGATTATTGCCAACCATCACATGCAGTCCATCTCTTTTGCATCGGGAGGAGATCCAGTGAGTCGCACCCTCTCTCTCGATATCTCTTTCTCCTTCTTATTCTGTCTTTACTAGGGATGTTCATCAATTGTTGCCGATTAAGCTTATCAGAAGTTAATTTAATCAGCTGTAGCACAAATCTGTTTCGTAATCAGCCGAGCTGATGGCCATGCAAAGCCAGACTCCACAACATATACATACGTCCTCAGGTCGTCTGTACAAATGGGCTCACTGTAGTCATTGTTATAGCATTTCTTTTTAAATAATGATTGCATTCACTGCAAGGACCTTGATAGTGTACTGAAGTACAACATGCCAGCAGAAGGAATGTGCAAAACTACCGTATTTTCAAAATCAGTTAGTTGGTCGGTTGCCTTAGTCTGTCTAAATTCGTTCAATTAAATATTATATTAAAATTATAGTTAAATTGTAAGTTAATTCTGATTAATAATGCAATTTTAAGTATTTATTAATAAATATAATATAAAATCTTAAATTTTTGTTATTAATATTTAATAACAATTATTGATTAATAGATATAACATTTTAGAATATATATATATATAAATATATATATATATATAAAATGCAAAATTGAAACAGTAATTGAATAATTAGAACTCAGTTACTAATTTAATTAGAAATTAATAATTTAAATGTGTACATACTAATTATTTATTTAATGATTATATATAATATATTTAATTATTGATTTAATTTGATTTAATATTAAATATAAATACATTTGCACTTTATGCTATTATTATTAAATATGTACATATCGTTAATCAGTCGGTTGATGGATGAAACCCTACTACATACATTTCTTTTCCTCATATTCGTCTTACTCTTGCTTCTATCAGCTTTACTCTCATTCTGTCATTTCTTTCTCATTTGTCTTCTTCATCTGTCCTGCTGTCAGTAGTCATCTGTTCTTTCCCCCTACTGTTTCCTCTTCTGTTTCCTGCCCTTTAGTCAATAGACACCCTCAGCTAAAAGACTTGCTTTCTTCTGCTTGTCCCTTTGTTCTTTGTGTCTACTCTCTAATTTCTCTTAATGTTCCCCTGTTCATTCTTCCTTTCTTCTTCTCCATCCCTTTCTTTCTGTTTCTCCCCAGGACACAGCAGAGTATGTTGCCTACGTCGCCAAAGACCCCGTCAATCAGAGAGGTAAAGATATGCCTCGACACTTTCACATTGAGTTCTTTCATATACACAAGTGAATTTTAAATTACTGGTTTATTTGATGTTGAATACGAAATTACTTGGTTGTATGTAGCATTATTTGTTATGGCTTTAAAGGAATCATTTACCCGAAAGATTTGGAATGACATGATGTTTCATTTTTGGGTGAACTATCACTTTAAGGAAAATCTTGTTCTTGGCCATGACTGATGTCTTGATATTCAATATCTGATATTTGGTAGCATGTCATATCCTGGAGTGCTCAGAGGGCTTGGCTCAGGAGGTCATCAGCACCATCGGCCAGGCTTTTGAACTCCGCTTTAAACAGTACCTGAAGAACCCCCCCAAAGTGGTTACCCCTCATGACCGGTATGTGCCTGTTCAAACAAGTGCTGCAAACATTTACATTTATGTCAGTGTGTTTACATGAGTGTTTGTGCATTGTTTAATGATGGCACCTTCGTAGGTTCTTTAGACACCCCCTTAATATCCTGTATGTCTATTTACAGCATGTGTTTAAGGTGCTGAAACACATGACTGTGGCTATTTGCACTGCGTACCCACATCGTATTACTAATGAGTACTATTGCCTTATTTCTATATAAAATATCTAAAAAGATGACTGATAATCCAAATATCCTTTATATTTTACATGCATTCTATGAAAACAAGTATTATTTTATGCAATGTTGCTTTTCAGGAACAGTGATGTTATTCTTAGCTAAAAAATATTTTGTTTACTTAAATAAAGCTGAAATAGAATATAAATATAGATAAAAAAATTAAATGAACTGTTGCATTGGCAACTAATGGAAATAGGTTTAAGGTACTAAAATTACCGTTAAAAACTGAAACAAGAATTAAAGCTAAATAGAAGTATAATGCATCTAATAAAAATGACAAAAGCTAAAATGTAAATGTATAAGATATAAATAAGGCTAAATCAGCACTGCTCAAGAAATGTGCAGATTTAAGGATTTAAAAAGATCAAAAAGGCTCATTAAAAACTTATATTTTTGGAGCATATTATATTTGTTTATTGTTCCTACTTCCTTTTTATTGAGTGTGTGTCTATTCCTGCTGGTATCAGAATGAAACGATACATCATGTCATCACTCAAACAGCATCTCTATATAATAATATTATCTTTACCTTTAGGATGGCTCCTTTCGATGGGTTGGCCTGGGAGGAAGAGGAAGAGGACCTGCCTCCTCCTCAAGACTTTCCGTATTACAATAACTTCCCCGGTAAACAGGCTCCCATTGGAGGCTTGGTTGACATGAGGACCCGTCCTGGACACAGTACAGGAGCCACGCTGGTGAGACACACGTCTGCACAAGCTTGTGTTCGTTAACATTGATGTATGGGGATTTTAAGTCTTTTGAATTCATTCATGACCACAAAGTTTTGTTCACTGAATCTTTTTGCGTGTTATTAGTGAATCATTTTAGTGAATTTGGTTCGTTAAAAAGAACAGATTCATTCAAAGCCAAAATAAGTCTTGAAAATAAGTCCTTTATAACAATTTGTGTGGATGGAAATTTATAAAGCGATCTCAGCAAGGGTTTAAGAATCATAAGCATTTTTCTTGCGAATGGCAATAAAGCAGATCTTTAATTTTTCCTCCATTGTGTAAGCATGAGTAAGCATTTGTCAAGCTCTACCGTAAAGAAACAAAAAACACTTGGATTTGATTAAAGTTTGTAATAAAAGACACCAAGTCTGCATTTATATGATAAAAGTACTGTAATATTGTGAAATATTATTTCAGTTTAAATTAATCCTTTAATATATTGTAAAGCATGGTGAATTTTGCAGAATTTTCAGCAGCCATTATTCCAGTCTAAAGTGTCACATGATCCTTCAGAAGTCTTTCTAAAATGCTGATTTAGTTCTCACTAAACATCTTTTTATTATTAACAATGGTAGAACATTTTTGCTGCTCAATATTTTTTATGGAAACCATGAGACCCTACCATTCAAAGGTTTCTGATAAGTACAGTTAATATATAATATGATATAATATAATATAATATAATATAATATAATATAATATAATATATAATTTTTGTTGTTGTATTAAATGCTATTGGCTCATGTTATGGTCAGTCTTCACAGGCTGGAAAAGCCACCAGTGCACTTGAGCTCACCGTCTTCAAAAAACAGAGACTTTAGTGTACAAGAAATGTGATTCAGTGTATAAAAGTGAATTATTATGTTTAATTCACTTAAAAGATTAATTTACAAACACTGATTAGTTAAATAACAAAACTCCACTGGTTAATATATGCATCAGCACTTTAATTCACTGTCTCTCCTCAGCCCTTTGGACAGCCCAGCCAGAACGATATTCACAAGCAGCCTCTTCCTCCTCTTCCAGGTCAGGTTTGCACAAACACACATGCTTCACACTAATAATCCCTGCCCTGTTCCTTTCATAGTGCCACATAGTATTTGTCAGTCTTATATTATCGCACTTCCCTTCATTTCATTTTGCTCTCAGCTGAGCCTGTCATTCTGCAGAGTGAGTCAGCAGTGTTTCTGTCACTGTTCAATGCTCTCTGTTGGAAGCTGCCCAAACCTATTACACAGCTCCTTTGATGGGTGGCTTCTGGATCGCTGGATCAGAAAGTCAAAGCTTAAGCGCACTCACCTGAAGGTTAACTCACTTTAACCTCACAGTCGTCCTCTCTTTTCTCTTTCTCCCTTTCAGTGGGTGTTAAGGAGGGAGGCTTGTTTGATGACCCCTCATACGTCAATATTGATAAATCCCGCCTCCCAGCGCCAGCAGCCAATGGGAATGCTACCAGAGATGTATTTGATATGAGTGAGTAACTAATGCTTGGAAAAATGTATGGATTTATAATGCGTGTCTTGATATTCATATATTTATTCAAAAACGGCTAAAAATTGTGATTTTACGTTTTTCCTTAATCCATGTAAAAATCATGATAATTAAAGCAATTACTTCTTAAAATGTTTATTCATATTCATTAATATAATAGTATCATAGTTTTTTATTATTTAAAATTATTATAATTCTTTGATGAAAAAAAAAAAGTTTAATTAGTATTAGTAGTTGTAGAATAACTAAGTGTAAATTCTCTAGAGATGCACCAATATCATGCTCTCTGTCCTTTAGAGCCATTTGATGCTGCTTTAGTCATGTCGGGAACAGTGGCGCCCCCTCTGGCTGAGCAGCTACAAAACGAGCCCTGGTTCCACGGTCCTATAAGCCGCAGGCAGGCCGAAAGACTCCTGACCAAGGATGGAGACTTCCTGGTGCGGGAGTCAAACACCACACCAGGCCAGTACGTCCTCACTGGACAGCAGGGCGGTCAATCGAAACACCTGCTTCTGGTGGATCCAGAGGGAGTGGTGAGTAATGTGATGAAATCTACCTTTTGTCCTTATTAAAACATTATAGAATTCCATAGCATGTTAATACAATTCTTTAACGTCTGTTCTCTTCCTTTCATAGGTGCGCACCAAAGACCACCGCTTCGAGAGCGTCAGTCACTTGATCAGCTATCACAAGGACAACCGGCTGCCAATCATCTCGGCAGGAAGTGAGGTGTGTCTGCAGCAGCCAGTCGATCGCCGTGCTTAAACAAAAAACAAAAAAAGGCAGATCTTTCTCCACCACACATTTAAGAGAAACAAACTCCTCTATTTCCTGCTATTTTTGCCAGACTCTATTAGAGAAAAGCATTTTTTTTTTCTTCTTTTTTTATCCGTTGGGAGTGTAAGATAATCATATCTTCACAGAAACAAAGAATTTTGTACCGCATCAATTACCGGCCA
Organism: Carassius auratus; assembly: GCF_003368295.1. NCBI lineage: Eukaryota > Metazoa > Chordata > Actinopteri > Cypriniformes > Cyprinidae > Carassius > Carassius auratus. The sequence continues at coordinate 16,500,610 of NC_039283.1, forward strand.
TGAAATTACCAAGCGATGCAATCATTCTACTCGAGGACAAACGGTCACGTCGCTTGAAATAAGCGATTATAAAAAGCCAAACTATGAATGGATCATGTCCCAAACACGACTTCATGTCTCAAATTATTCTTCGAGTCGAGAGTTGATGTGAATGCACTAAAATTGCAGAACCTTTGAAGCACTCTAAAGATTCACATCTCGTGCAATGGGCGAAATCCAAAGAGTTTGTCTTCAGAGAGCATTTTGTTGCGGCCGTTTGGAAATCTTGCACTTCCGTGGTGTCCTGACTGCCTGATGAATATGCAAAACTTTAAAGAGAATCCAGAGCTCATTCTCACGATCCCCTTCCGCATCTCATGAATCACATCCAGAATTCCCACCGGAATATCTCTGTTCTCAGTGTTCCCGCCAGGGGATAACACACAGAAATGCCTCTTAATCTCAACCTCACAATACCCTTTATAGAATTCCGAACGTGAGGAATTTTGGTTACTTGGGAAGACCCCTGGACATATGTGAAAGCTTGTGTGGATTTTTCCTTATGCAAATAAGCAGACGCTGTGAGGGACTTAACGCGGCCTGTTATGAGATACAACAAACTAGACTGTGGAAAAAGGGAACATTCCCTTTCCACATAACATCATATATCAGCTTGGGACAAAAGGGACAAGAGAAAAAAAATGAAGTGCAATGAGTGGACATGGGTGCGTAAGCCTGAATAGGACTGAAGGATCGTAGTTTGAGATCAGATTAAAGCCTTTTTATGATGTCATTTTAACTAAGTTTTTATATATTTGTTGCAATGATGTCATCTCGGTCAGCTGACGTCATCATTGGGATGGTTTTAATCTGGGAAATAGAGGTTCTATTTATCTTGTGGATGTCACTTCTGTTCGCATTGACAATCGATTTCTTCAAATATATCGAGTTGTCAGCTGCTTCTGTTTGTCCCGGAGACTTGAGTTACTGGAGAAAGCGTAAGGAGGCTATGGTGTGTGTTACAAAACCTGCGTCCTTTTCAGAGATTCACTATAATCACTTTGCATCTGAACAACATATATAACATATAGGGGACACACCAGCCAAGAAGAGGAAAAGCGCTCCAAATGAATTGTGAACGTGTCTTTGCAGCCGCAAGTGCAGTTTCTGTTGAAGCCACAAACAGGAAACCACGTTTTTCATCTTTGTTTGCTCTGATATTGATCGTGCCTTTTTACCAAACACAGACACACCGATAAAACACAGTCGCCTTTTTGTGATTCTATGGGTAATCATGACACTTTCTTTTCTGGGAAAAAACAACAACAACGGAAAAGATAATCAACTGCAAAAACGACACCAGTTTAGTGAGGCTCAGAACAGGTTTTGGGAAAGCAGTCTTCTGCACATTAATTCTGCTACGCTGTTTTTACTGTGCTTAGTTTAGTGCTGGTCTGTGGGTTAAATAAAACTGCTTAGTATCGTGTTATGTTGCTTCAACTTCAGTATGTGAATAAACACCTTCTATCTGTCATTTAGTAACCAACATTAGCTGCCCTGCAAGAGAACATGTAAATAAGCTTTGCCTATGCTAATAGCTGTCTAAAACCAGTCATTCACTGTGTGGATCTGTGTCTAATATATCTGTTGGGAATTTGTAAACTCGCAGGAAAAAAACATGAAGGTGTAAGATTTGACATGCTCTCCTGAAGACAACGCAGTAGCATTGTTTTTAATCACACAAATCTATGTAAATTGAGGATTCACTTAGTCAGATGTGCAAAGAACTTATCTGGATACTTTATCAATTTGAGATGGGCAACTTTTTAATTTTTAATCTTTTTAATAGATGTCACTTTTGGACTTTGAGTCAGTGGTCAACATTCATTCCACATTATGAATCCAGATGGATCCCAGCCGCAAATGTAGAGATGGTCCTCACTGCAGTACGCAAAATCCAGATCCTCCCACCTTACATATCCCTAAACCCACCCGTCTCCACCCCCTGATCCCTAAACCCACCCGTCTCCACCCCCTAGATTTGGATCCAACCACGCCCCCTGGATCTTGTGTTCTGCAGTGTGGGGCTACTGCAACTGTATGTGACCAGCCTTCACGCTTATGTAAATTGTATTCAAATTAATGCATTGAATGTTTTTTTTTTTTTTTTTTCATTTGCTGTCAGACTTTTTATGTGCTCATAGCACCACGGATCTGGTCACTAACTGACAAATGAAGATTAAAGAAAGTGTGTTTATCAGTCTGTGTGCGTGGATGCAAACATACACAGGGCTGGAATAATCTGGCTTTTACAACTTTGACTCGCCACTGAACTGTTTGCTCATTTTCATATTTCACAGCGGCCTTTTGTTGCATGGAAACACTTCCTGTTATTGTGGTAACGGTGTCTATTTTTTGTTGTGGTTGGTTGTTTGCTATTTTCTAAGCCAAAGGCATTTTATTCTTCTTTGCCTATATAAATGTTACTTTCTTTTTTTTTTTCTTTTTTTTTTAATACATGTTTTTGAATATTTTAATAATTATTTTCATGTTGTTGTTCTTTGGGGAAAACATAAATGTTTACACCTGTATCAAATGATCGATTACATATATAAATACATATATCATTCACCTTTCTTGATGTGTTTCATTTCACCTATTACCTTTTTTTTTTTTTTTTGATCAAGATCAAATGTCACATTTCAGAATTTTACTACTGTCTTCTTCTTTAAGATTAATCCATAAATATTTCTTAGTGACACTCGTCACATTATTACAAAGTCTGTATTTATTTGCGCACTTTTTGAGAATATTTTGACAGTCATTCAGGACCTTTCACTGCACAGTAGTGGAATTAGAGGTGAACAATAGGTAGATGAGAGATGTTGTGCTGCCATTGTGTAATAGGAGGTGAACAGTTTGCTGGCATTTTCCAGAGCTGAATGAAACCCATAATACAGGGGGCACTGGGTCTGTGTATCCCACAACACACAGCAGTCGGTTTGCTCCAGTGTTCAATCTGAAGAGACGTTACGGTTGAAGGAAAAAGTGGAGACCCACAACGCACAGCGGCAAATAAGGACCTGGCCCGCTCTCCTCCAGTTCCTCCCTTCAAGTATCGCTCGCACTCTCCAGTCGACCGTGGAGCGGTGGAGTGAGATGCACCCACAGCGCCCGCTGCCCCAGGCCATGCCCTCCTCAATGGGCCAAAACCTGAGAGATGCAGCTCTGAGGATGGGCCACGGCAGGAAATTGCTGGGAGGGAATGTGGCTTATGGAGTTATCCAGTCTCTTAAAGAGTGCCTCTACTTCCTGCTCTGCTGCTGGTGCATCAAAGAGATGCTGGACTAAGAGAAAGGTAAATAATTGCACACACACACAGTAAAAAAGCAACTGTTTGGTTACCAACATGCTTTCAAAATATCTCCTCTTATGCTCAAGAGAAGAAAAAAACTCACAACTTTGGGATGAATTATCTCTTCATGTGCCAAGGTGACATGTCAAAAGTTTTGTTTAAGGGTTTTAAGTTTTTCATCTTCTATTTACATTTTAAAATTTTAGTCATTTTTAATTTAATTTTAATTTTAGTCATTTTTAAGCAAACTAATAAAAGTGTTTTTCTAAGCTGTTTGAGGATTCAATAAGATATTAAAGTTGAGCAATACTTAAATGTTAATTGGAATTTATTATTTAAACTTTTATTGAAACAAAACAAGGGATCAAAAACATTTAGCCTTGACCTTGTAGAAGTATGCAATAAAGTAATGTGACCATTAGAGGGCGCCCTAGGCAACCGCAAAATAAATATTTTGAAGCATGAATAAATTAGTAGATTTATCGTCAGATGATATTTAAAACCGCTCGACGGTGATATTCATGATGTTTCCTTTTTCAGAGCGTTTGAGCAGGTGGATGATTGATCACAGATGTGTTGATGCTTTGGCCTGAATCCAGATCTCTTCACACACAGGCAGAAACTCGTGCCTCACAAGTCTCTGGCACTCTAGAGCACGCAGGCGATCACATCCCTGTCGACATGCTGGTGGTATTCAAACATGTTTTAACTGACACCGTTTGAGAAACTTGTGCAATAAATGAAAAATAAAAAAAAACATTGTGTAATTCTTTTTAAATAACTAAAAGGTCACGAGAGTTTTTAAATGGCTTAAAATTTAGGGTACGGCTACAAACTGTGACTGTAAAATGTAGGGCTAATAGTTTATATGTAAAGACACTATTACTAGTAATATCTTAAAGTAGGCCTACTTATGTGAATACAGATAAAGTATGCCATATGCTTATTTGAATACTGTACATAAGCATTTTACCCAAATGTATTCACAATGGGTTCTAATACATGTTGAAAAAGTAGCATATCAGATGCTCTATGCAAATAAACAGCCTATTGTAAACTGAGGCATTACACTACATTACACAGTCACTTATCTGTAGTTTCTGAAAAGAAAAGGAAAAGGTAGGTCAAGCTTGCTCATGCAAAACTCTTCACCGCAATGCTAGTGTGTTTTGGGGGCTTGATATGGCCTTTAAACCCAAGTCAAAAAGTGATATAAGCATGGCCACAGTGAAACTGGAATCCCTTTCAAAAGTGTAATATATTTTTATAATTGATAACTATAAAAATATTGTATTGAGGCTTTTTTTTTTTTAATAAGAACAGTTTATAAGGTTCTTAAGACGCATAAGTAACACAAATCCAAATAAGGATACTATATAAACAAAACCAATTTAAGAGCATTTCAAATATAATTTCCTGTTATTAGGAAAACTTTCATTCTCCAGAGCAAATTCAGTGACTCAAAATCATATTTTGTTCCAAACAGCCCTTGAAATTGGTTTTGAGTCTATAAAGAAAATTCTAAATAACATAAAGCGCATACATGATGCTATATTAAAGTCTTGCTTGGAAGAAAAGTAATAGAACACTCTATCCATGTTTTACATTAGGCTACTAGACATAAACACCAAGTCTGATATATGCGGATGGAGGTTTGTCGGGATCCTTTCTCATTTGTTTGAGCACACATCTCCTCGTTATCATGTCACCTGTGTTCGTTAGTCAAACACACAAAAAAAGTGTGCTTTGAAGGGCGGAAGATAACGTATGCTGTCATTGGTGGAGAACCAGTCTGTGGGCGGGACATTGCTAAACGTCAAGCTTTGATTGGTGGAAAACTTTGGAGACCGAGGGCCTGTCAACAAAACTGCACACTTAAGTTTGCAATTTTGCACAAGACAAGGAGAGCGTGGTGGAAATTGAAGAGTATTTAAGGCGGAAGGTGCTTCAGCGTTTTTAGGTATGGTTCTCTTTAATACTTTTAGAAATTTTTCGTATTTAATCGAATTCAAATCGCCTTTACATGAAACTTGGGGCTTGTTTTTTTCTTCTATATTTCCGGCATGTGCATGAATGTGTGTATATGTAAAGTGCGACTTCGTCATTTGCGTGCAAATTTAATTTTGAACACTCCCATTTCTCAACCGCATCTGCTTAAGACGTGCACAGATGTCCAACATCCGTGTAACATCCAAACACAGAGAACATGCGATTCGTATATGATGCATGGAAGTAATAATTGTGCTGATATTCGTATGACGTTTAGATGTGTCCTTGTATGGACATTTTCTGTTGGAAGAGGAGATGGAAGAGATAAAACTGACAGAGGACCTAGCTTTTCATTTAAAACGGTCTGGGTTTATCTGGTTTAATAGTTCACAAATTTACCAGAGTAATCTTAGCTTACCCCTAAAATACCAAATAACAAATATAAAATATTTGTTGTTGCTTCTGTAAAATAATCACTAATTTTATTATAGTATATAATATAATAATTTTCTCTAAAATAATTGGTTAATAAATGTATTACATTAATATGGAAGCCTTCCAACCTCAAGAATCTTTCAAAAATGTGTCAATATTTTAGGAAGCTTAATAAAGCTAAGCTTTTGTCTGTAAGACAATTAAAACAATATACAATTATAAACAATATATAATTAAAATAACTTACAACAATTCATCAATTTGTATACTATATTTATAATTATTTTTTGTGTTATTTTTTTTATTATTTAAAATATTAAACATCAGTATTTTCATTATCTTTTGATAATACCAGTTCAGTAAGGTGCACTTTGTGCTTCTTTCCGTGCTATTTTTAGCTGTTATCCATTTTCTATATCCTCAACAACTCTCATGGCTACATTCAAAAAACTCTCATGGGAGCCACATTATTAGCAGACCCAAATTACTGCGAAAGGAAAAAGATCCTTATTAAAGAGTGAAGTGTGTCACAAAGTGGCACTTCGATGATTAGGCCTCTTTCATTTAGAAATTGCTTTGTTCTTGCTTTGTTTATGGCAAAGATAAAGATCTATTTAATATTCAGATCTACTTAGTATTCAAAAGATTTAGCACAAATGGAAGAATGTCTGAAGAAGGTGCTGTAATTCATTGAAATGGCTGTTCGTCTTTGACCCACTTGGAGAAGTAGCTCACGTCTGTCTTGGTTTTCTGGTAGTGAGCAGTAGGTCCATTGCTTTGTTTTTTTCACTGTTGTCAGTATGTGTATAACTCCACCATTCTCCTCCTGCATTTAGGACTGTTTCACTTGACATCCTTAGTAACATTGTTCTTTGCCAAAATATTTGCCAGCCAGGGAACCGCTGGTGTAACCAATGGAGCAACACAAGGATAATACTAATGAAGTGAAAAACACTTTCACCGCAGCACCAGCTTTTCACTCTCTCTCTTTTCCACTAGTAGAGGCCTGTAGTACAGAGACCGTCCTCACTGAACTCTCTCACCACTCTCTCCATTATATAAACTTGTCCTTTCATTAAAAAGAAATGTCTTATGTGTACAGTGTATGCTAACACAGTAGTTCTCCACATGCTCAGAGTCCTTTACATATCCTTTACGTCTCATGCAATGAAACTCATCCACAATACAATTGGTCCTAAATTTTACTGTATTTTTCTGTTGATTTGTCACTGAACTGGAACTGGTGACTTTCTGAAGTGCTCATGTTTTTCAGTTGCTGGACGGAGCCACTAGGGGGCAATGTCTGAAAACAGCAACAGTGCCAATGGAAGCAGCTGGACTCTTCTTACTTCAGAGATGAAGGTGTGTGTCAGGGTCAAAGGCCAGGATGACAGTCCCTGGTTTGAAAATAATCATGTTATTGCATGCATAGACTGATACAAGCGTCAATGACGTTGCATCCAGGCATTTTATATATGTGTGTCTATAAATGTATATGTGTGAAAATTTAAATTCATACATGCAGTGACTTGAATACACATCTTCTGTTTATATAGATGCAGTATTTACGTAATATAGTTTATGGAAGCATAGCATTTATGTAGTGTAATCAATAACTCATGATATTTCTAAATAATATGAATAGTACTGTGCACTCATACTGTGGGTACTATGTAATTACTTGATGTGCTGGTATCATAATGTATCATAAAGAACAACGCAAGGTAAGTGTGGTAAAACTTCCCAAAAACATACTTCTTTTATTAATTGGAATCTTTCACTTTCCGTGTGCAGGTGTCTGGGGTTGAGAATGTGGGTCAGGTAGCTGAAGGTCTTAATATGGAGGAGCAGCTCTCAAAAGCACCTGAGCCCTCACCGGAGGCCCACGGTGACCTAGAGAAGCACTCCTCTGAAGCATCTGCTCACCAGCCGACAGAGACATCCTCGCTGTTACAGTCTGACCCCGCTCTCACCCATGGGTCAGAGTCTCCAGAGCTCTCTCAGGTGTCCTTCCTCGAATAAATGCTTTAAATGTTCTAAAATCCTGTTGGCCATAACAAAAAGAAAAAAATCATCCTGTTTTTCTTGTTCCTTTAGTGTAAAATAGTAACTAAATCTAGCAAAATATTAACCAGGTGACGTCTCCGGAGACCAGTGAGGGTCGGGCGCAGCTGAATGCAGCACATATCAGAGAAGAGCCCAGCTCTGTCAGCTCCTGGACCCCTGACCACGGGGATCAAGGCCACTCACAGAGCCCAGTTTCTCCCAGCGCTGATGGCGAATCATTCTCTGACTCATACGCTCACATAAGTCCTACCTCGGGATCAAGTCCACTTCCTGCTTCAGTTTATCAGGAAAGAGACTGGTTTAAATCAGATGAGGACTCTCTGAGAAAAACCATAAATGAAGGTGAGAGACTGTACTAAAGAAGTGATATTTAGTGTATTTATAATCTATTTTGTGATTATTTGATTTAGTTTTTAATACTTGTTGCTTGCTTCTATGTTTTATGTACTTTATATACTTTTAAAGTGGTGGTCAAAACAGAGCATAACTGCAGTTGGCAGATCTGTTCTGGAATAATGATGGATTTGCATGATGACTGGTGACAGCTTGATTTCTATATATTATTCTTTATTTATATACTATAAATAAAGCATGTGCTCTGATTACATTTCAGATGCATCATTCTCTCTGTTTTTCGCTCTCTTTCTTAAGATGAACACGTGCTTGTACCTGCATCCTGAAAAAACTACAGATTGTATTCAGTTTTTTTCCCAAATCTTTTTGAAATTATATAAGATGGTGTGTCAGTGTTTGTCTTTATAAAATTTGTGCACTTTATGTAATTTGAAGAAAGGAATGAGGCTGCAGCAAAATCGTAGTAAGACTTTGGCCGTGGTATTTCAAGTAGCTTGGGTAGCACATCAGCATACATTACAATTCAAAAGTCTAATTTTCTATTGTAATATATTAAACTGTTTTCTATTTTAATATAATTTAAAGTGTCATTTATTCCTGTGATGGCAAAGTCGAATTTTCAGCAATCTTTACTCCAGTCTTCAAGTGTCACGTGATCCTCCAGAAATCATTCTAATATGATTTGTAGCTCAAGAAACATAACACTAGTATCAGAAAACAGTGAACAGTTAATAATATGTTCCAGGCCCAAAAAAAAGCAATGTTTGGATTGTATATTTGTGTACAGATCATGCTTTTTTTTTTTATTGACTTACTGAATATCCTCAATAATCATGTGCCCTTTTTTCTGTGTAGAGTCTAAAGAAGTGTTAGAAACAACCGGGAAGGAGGGGAACGCTTTACGAAAGAGAAAAATCTCCCACCTGGGCTCTTTGGACAAGACAGAGGCAGATGATGATGATGAAGAGGGGGATGAGGAAGATTTTCAACCACCTCAAAGAGAACAGGAAACCGTCTTCTCTTTGAACAAGTGCATCCTTGCAGCTGTAATTCTTCTAGGGCTAGGGACCATTTTCTTCTCTGGTAAGCATGAGGCCCGTTTTCACATTCTTTTTCATTTTAAACAAATCAAATGAAATACAGATTGCTGTATTATTTATATCAAGTACTTAGCATATTCAAACAATTAAATAAATGTATGATTTTAATAATACTTCCTATATTCTTATTTAATTACCATATTCAGCACCAAAAAGTGGGTCTTTTTAAGTTAAAGTGAGATAAGATTTCTCTTATTTAAAATAAATTTGTCATTACAAATAATATACTGTCAGCATAACGGTTTGAGTGAATTTGTAAGACATTACGTGTATAAAATTTTATCCCATTTTTTTCAGTTTGATTTCATAAATGGGATCAAGACACTGCTCTTAGCCTGCCGTTATTAGGTTGTCAGTCACTAGAGACGTCTGCGTGAACTACATACTCAGAAATGTGGTTTTATTAACAAAGTTCGGGAGAAGCACGATCAGATAATCATCCAATTTGGCACAGGTGCATCTCGTTTAGCTAATCATCTTATAGCTCGCAAGCGTATATATATCCAGTCTTCCTACCTCCTGTCCCACGACAGTTTTTCGGCATCCACTCGTCCGCCAGATGTCGGAACTCGAACTCTTCCCTTCAGACAATGAGCTAGAAGCTCCCCAGCAAGCCACCGGCTCTAAAGCAGCTTCCTCTGCTGACCCCATAGCACCTCCTTCTCGACCGGGATGCAGCGCCGAGCCCGAGACCTCAGCGCGCGGGCGAAGACGAAATAGGCCGGATTCGCACACACCTCGAAGTCTCCGTTCACCTCCTCCATCGAGACAGCCAATCCAATCACCATCAACATCACATGCATCGGCTTCACCATCCATCCCACCCATTGGAAAATGGACCGTCGCAGGATTAAGACAAGCGCTGTCAAATTCGGATGTCAGGTTTTCTCGCAACATGAGCAAAGCTCAACTCTACGAGCTTTATAGCACACTAGGAAATAATCCACCTACCTCCAAAAAGGTAACCAAAGCCCACAGGTCTAAACAACGTGTCACACAAATGTCATCTTCTTCCAGCTCAAGTTCCAGCTCCCCCCAAGCGTCAGGACATAGCAGATCATCAGCAGGTCGGGGCCACGCCCCAAACTCGGCCGCTCCTCCCATCGCACTGCCTCCCTCTTCACAACCTATCTCTGCAGCTCCTTCAGCTGCCTCGCCGCATGCAACAGTGCCTACGGGCGCGAATTTCCAACCTCCACTGATTTCTACTTTACCTTCGGCTGCAAAGACTAGCGCGAGGCTGCCTCCGCTAGCCGCTCAAGCTCAGCCTCCTTACTTTTACCCCTCCACTTTTTCTTTCCCCCACCAATGGCCAGCAGCCCCAGTTGCAGACACCCAAGCTGGGAATCCTCAGCTAGCAACACAAGCAGGCGGGCCTCCTTCCTCCTTTCCATCTTCCTCTTTCTCTCCTTACGGGCTTCCCCAGGCACCGGGGTTCAATCCATGCGTGAGGATGCCTCCGCAAACGGGTGCAACCCCTCCCTCATTTCCGCCTTTCTCCTTCTATCCTTCGCCCTACGGGCCGACCCCAGCTCCAGGGGATAATCCGTGCGTGAGGATGCCTCCGCAAACGGTTATGGCCCCTCCTCATCTTCCTTCCAACTCCTCTACCCAAGCTAAACCGCAGTATACTCTATTCACAGCGACCCCTCTACATACTCCACCTAATGCCGCCGCTATGGAGCCACCCCCCGTGCCTAGTTCCATCAAATCACAGATTCTCACAGGTGCGGATGTTGATCTCTCCTCTCTTCTCTCTCTGCTCCCTCCGGCTGATTCCTACCGACAAATAGATTGCGGAGATTTCTCAGTAACTTTAAAAAATTCGACTCCCAGTTCATCCCGCCCCCTTTCTTTTTCCGAATTTACGATCGCATTTAGCCGCTATACGGAGGTAATCTGCTCTGCTTTTCCCTATAGACGGCGCGAGCTCAATGACTATCTGGCTATAGTCGCGGAACTCGCGCTGTCTTATGGCGGAACCCATTTCTATACTTACCACAAGCTATTCTCAGCCAAATGTGCAGTACGCGTAGCCCAGTGGAATCAATGCCCCTATTGGGGCGCCCTGGATGCTGATCTTCACAGCCGCGTATTTTTTAGCTGTCGCAACATATCATGCGCAGTCTGCAGGTCAGTTGCTCACTCGACCATCTCATGCCCCCAAATCAATCCAGCTATTATTCCCTGCCCAGAACCGACGCAAATCAAGTCAACCAGCTACGTTCCACGTCCGGCAACCACCCATCCAGCATCAAATAGAGAATCCTTCTCAGCCACGGGTAATCAACAGGTCTGCGGTAATTTCAACAGAAGAAATTGCGTGAGACAGCAATGCAAATTTCTCCATGTCTGTAATTACTGCGGTGGAGCCCACGCTCGTACAGTATGCCCAGTCATGAAAGCTACCAATAAAAAATCTAGAAACTACTTATCGACTCCGATTAATATTTCTCATCTTTCCTCTGAACTTTCACACCACCCAGACAAAAATTTTACCAATTTTCTTCTATCTGGCCTCAAACAGGGATTTAATCCCGGCACTACATGCCCAATCTCACAGAACATTATTTGCAAAAATCTTCAATCCGCACTCGCAGAACCAGACACAGTAGATAAATTAATCAAAAAAGAAGTCGAGTCAGGCTTCATGATCGGGCCCTTCGATGCCCCCCCCTTCAAAGAGTTTCGAATCAGCCCTATCGGAGTGGCTACCAGGAAATTTTCTGGAAAAAAGAGACTGATTATCGATCTCTCAGCCCCACGTAATTCCCCATTTCCCAGCATAAATAGCCTCATACCCCTCGAAGAATACTCTCTGCACTACCATGACATAGATCAAGCGATCACCATGATAAAAAATGTAGGTCGCGGTGCATGGCTGGCTAAAGTAGACATCACTTCTGCTTTCAAAGTGATGCCTCTCCACCCAGATTCATGGCATCTTTTCGGGATACGCTGGCGTGGGAAGTTTTATTTCTCCGTACGCCTTACTTTCGGATGTAAAAGCAGCCCAAAAATTTTCGACATGTTATCAGAGGCAATCTGCTGGATTCTTTCTAATAACTATTCAATTCCTCACCTAATCCACCTGCTCGACGACTTTCTTATTGTCTCACCTCCCGATGCAATTCCAGCCGAAAATATCACAACTGTCCACAGGGTTTTCTCAGAGCTAGGAATCCCCATTGCGCACGAGAAATCCTTGGGACCAACCCATTTCATTGAATTCTTAGGTATCAACCTGGATTCAATCAAATTCCAGGCCTCTCTGCCAAAGGAAAAAATCGACAGAATAATTTTAGTGGCTTCTTCCTTAGCAGAGTGCCAAAGTTGTTCAAAGCGCGATCTCCTCTCTCTGCTCGGGCATCTTAACTTTGCAATGCGCATAATCCCGCAAGGCCGCCCTTTCATCTCTCATCTTCTCGCACTCGCATCCTCCGTGCATGCCTTAGATGATCAAATTATCATAAACCAGGCATGTCGCAATGAACTCAGTTTATGGATCTCCTTCCTCAGACAATGGAACGGCTTAACTTTTTTCTACAGCGATCTGGTGTCTCTCCCCGACGACATCCAATTATTTACCGACGCAGCCCCATCCGTCGGTTTCGGGGGGTTTTATCAAGGCCGTTGGTTCGCATCTCCGTGGCCCCCCCAGATGCTCGACTCTCCCCAATCCTCCGCGCTGTTCGAACTTTACCCCTTAGTCGTCGCAGCCTTTCTATGGGGAAAAAATTGGACGTCAAGCAGCATTTTAGTATACTGCGATAACGAAGCGACCGTGCATTGCATAAATAAAGGCCGTTCCAATTCCCTAGCTCTCATGCCGCTACTAAGACGTCTAATATGGATTTCAGCATGTGATCAATTTATCATAATTGCTAAACACATTTCCGGATCCAAAAATCAAATTGCTGATTCTCTCTCTCGTTTCATGTTTCAGAAATTCAGAACGCTGGCTCCGGAAGCAGACACATCACCTACCCCAGTTCCTCTCTATTCACAACTCATATTTCCATAACGCATCCCCTCAAACCCCTTCTCGACGCATCCATCGACTCTATCCTACATGCAGTTTCTCCCAGAACCATCCAGTCGTATCTCACAGCGTGGAGATGTTTTAAAACTTTTCACCTCTCCTATCATTTGCCATTCCCCGATTTTTCTCTCCTCTCAATTACTTCATTCATTTCCTTCCTCAGTACCGCGAAGAACCTCCAGGCAAGTTCTATTAAAGGTTACTTAAGTGGCGTTCAATTTTTCCATAAACTAATCCACGGCTTCCCCTCCTCCGTGATAAACAATTCGCAAACTTCTCTTTTAATCAAAGGAATTCAAAGAGCTCGCCCATCAAACCCGGATTCCAGACAACCCATAACTCTGGACATCCTCACAAACTGCATCCAAAAGCTCCGCACAGGGTATCATTCGATCCATACCGCTCGTACCCTAGATGCCATGTTCCTATTGGCTTTTTTCGGCTTTCTGAGATGCTCAGAAATTGCAATTACCTCGAAATTCAACCCCAAACTCCATCCGACAATCTCTGATTTGTGCATACGGGATAACGAAACCATCGCTTACTCCATTAAACATAGTAAGACGGACCAAGAAAGGAAAGGCCACTACATATACATTTTCAATCTCCCATCTCCAATTCAACCTTATCAGGCTCTCGTCTCTTATATCCAGTTCAGGAACGCCCAATCCAAATCCGCACTGGACCCTCTCTTTGTCGACGACTCCAACCATCCCGTTACACGTTTTTGGTTCCAAAAACATTTAAAGCTCATACTTACGCAATCAGGCTTTCACGCAGAAAATTTTTCCAGCCACTCATTCCGCATTGGGGCAGCAACTACAGCAGCTCAGAAAGGACTCTCCCAAAATCAAATACAGGCTCTGGGTCGTTGGTCATCAGAAGCTTTCAAAAGTTACATCAGGTACAATCAAAGCCACATAAAGGCAGCCCATGCAGCCCTGATCAGCTGATAGTTTAAAAAAAAAAAAAAAAAAAAAAAAAAAATGGATGTAAGTGCAATTACCTATTTTGATTCATTCAATTAAAAAAAAAAAAAAAAAAAAAAAAAAAAAAAAAAAAAAAAATTAAATTAAATCATGTTGTGTACTTGAATAATAGAAGCCTCTCAGTTATCGTTTCTTCGGCCAAAGTAAGGGCCCTCCAGCCATCGTAACAATCTCCTTGCCTATTTCAGCATCGGACAGGGCTCTCCCTTCCGGTGCAGCTGGGCAGTGGCTCCCTTCGGTCGCAGTGTGAGCCTTTTCATCTGTCATTGAGTTGCGCTGCGCGCTCAGCGGCAGATGGGGGTATCCCTCCCGGTGCAGCAGAGCCACAGGCCCCCTTCGGTCGTTGTGACAGCCCTCCATCCGATGCATCAAATTAAGCCGCTTATACAATCGCAAGGGGGACTCTCCCTTCCGGTGCAGCAGAGCCGCAGCTCCCTTCGGACGCAGCGAGAGTCCCTCCATCAGTCGCGTTTTCTTGCCTACTCCGTATCGGACGGGGCTCCCCTACCGGTGCAGCAGACCCACGGCTCCCTTCGGTCGCAGGGTGAACCCCCCGTCTGAGTTATGTTGCATGCTCAAGGGCGGACCGGGATCTCCCTCCCGGGGGAACACAGCCGCTGGCTCCCTTCGGTCGCAGCAGGAGCCCTCCATCCGATACATCAAACCGTGCCTCGAATCTTCTTGCCTATTCTGCATCTGATGGGGCTCTCCCTTCCGGTGCAGCAGACCCACGGCTCCCTTCGGTAGCAGGGTGAACCCCCCGTCTGAGTTATGTTGCATGCTCAAGGGCGGACAGGGTTCTCCCTCCCGGGGGAATAGAGCTGCTGGCTCCCTTCGGTCGCAGTGAGAGCCCTCCATCAGACGCATCAAGCCATGCCTCGCATCGCAAGGGGGACTCGCCTTTCCGGTGCAGCAGAGCCGCAGCTCCCTTCGGACGCAGCAAAAGTCCCTCCAACAGTCGTATTCTAGTTAGCGTCAATCAGGGCTCTCCCCTCCGGGGCAGCACTCCTGCTGCAGAGTTGCGAACCCCCTACGGAGGCTGGGAGAACCCTCAGAGGCAAAAAAACCGTGCCTCCATAAACCCGCAATGGGGGACTCCCCCTTCCGGTGCAGCAGAGCCGCAGCTCCCTTCGGATGCAGCGGGAGTCCCTCCAACAGTCGCGTCTCTTTGCCTTTTCAGCATCGGACTAGGGCTCCTCTTCCGGTGCAGCAGACCCACAGCTCCCTTCGGTCGCAGTGTGAACCCCCCATCTGAGTTATGTTGCATGCTCCACGATGGCTAGGGATCTCCCTCCCGATGGGGTACAGCCGCTGGCTCCCTTCGGTTGCATTAGGAGCCCTTCATCCGACGCGCCAAACCACGTCTCGAATCTCATTGCCTATTTAGCATCTGACGGGGCTCTCCCTTCTGGTGCAGCAGACCCACGGCTCCCTTCGGTCGCAGTGTTAACCCCCCGTCCGAGTTATGTTGCATACTCTATGGCGGCCAGGGATCTCCCTCCCGATGGGATACAGTCGCTGGCTCCCTTCAGTCGCAGTGAGAGCCCTCCATCAGATGCAACAAACCGCGCCTCGTACTCAGCCGCAAGAGGGACTCTCCCTTCCGGTGCAGCAGAGCCGCAGCTCCCTTCGGAGGCAGCAAGAGTCCCTCATTTCCTGATATCTGGCATCGTGCTCCTCCCATAAGCGGCACGGAGGGCTCGCCGGTAAGACGTTGCGAGCCGCAGCTCTCGTCGAACACTGCACGGCTCTCCAGGTCGCTCTGCATTTTCTTCCCAACACGCATATTTTGGGGGGCAACTAAATTTTATCTCTCTGGCTGCTGTCCTATGGCTTTAAGCTTCTTTTGGGGAGTTATTTGGGTTCGGGCTATGCTCCGGGCCCGGACCCCTCCCCCAGGACAGCACGCCAAAATATGCCTACTATTTGCCTTCAGATTAGATGTAAGGGTGAACTCGTGAAATGTGGTTTTATTAACAAAGTTCGGGAGAAGCACGATCAGATAATCATCCAATTTGGCACAGGTGCATCTCGTTTAGCTAATCATCTTATAGCTCGCAAGCGTATATATATCCAGTCTTCCTACCTCCTGTCCCACGACAGTTTTTCGGCAACCCTCCTCCACCCCAACTCCTCACTTCTAATCTATTTATCCCAAATTGGGATGGGGGGAGTTATTTGGGTTCGGGCTATGCTCCGGGCCCGGACCCCTCCCCCAGGACAGCACGCCAAAATATGCCTACTATTTGCCTTCAGATTAGATGTAAGGGTGAACTCGTGAAATGTGTGATGGAGTTTACCATTTATGAGGATGGTTAGAATTAACTTTTATAAGACTCCTAGACAATCTGATATTGAATATTGCAAGTCATAAAAACGGGGCATGTGACCAAAAGTACCTATGCGGTGGCCCATATCAGAGAGTGAATTTGAATATGTTCCTGTGTCTGAGACTGAGGTGTATTGTTCCACAGGTATGCTCATGGACCCGGATGGTGGTAGGAAGAGAGAGAGTGTTTGTGTGTCTGTGTGAGATGGATGGAGCAATGAGATGCTTAAGCTCAAAGTAATTTGCTGGTGAATGGATGCCGCAGATGAAAACATGCATGTGCTTTTGCATATGTGCTGGATATGATCTGGTTCTCAATCTTTTGACTCCCATGCCCCTCATTGTCCACAACAATATTTGAATGGCCTTTCCACTTGCTGGATAAGAATTTTAATAATATATATATTTTTTTACTCAAAATTTTCTACCTGATAAAATATTTTAGAACTTCAAAGGCAAATCTAGAACAATATGTATTAGTAATATGTATTAAAATTCCCATGACAGATACAGTTAATTAACATGACTTTCGATGTCTAGAAATCATTTTTTTACTCAAACTGTCTCAAATATCCAGAATGTCCAAGAATGTGGAAACAGTGTTAGGTTGAGACAATTTTTTTTTTCTTTTCTCTTTTCTGTACTTAAAATGAAATTCAACCAAAAATCTAATTTTGTCATTTCCCCTCAAGTCATCCTCAAACCTGTATGAATTTCTATGAAGATATTTTGAAGAATGTGGGTAACCAAACAGTTTCTGGTCCCTATTGAAAAAACATCATGGAAGTCAATGGCGACCAGAAACTCTTTGGTTACTTACAATCATCAAAATATCTTCTTTTGTGTTCAACAGAAGACAGAAATTCATGCAGGTTTGGAACAACTTGTGGGTGAGTAAATGATGACAGAATCTTAATTTTGGGGGGAAATTGAGAGTTGCAGTTATCTGGGCACTGGTTAAATTGTGCTTTCATGATGTACAATAACTCATGACAGTTGTATTTGAAATTGTTTGTGCATCCTGTTTAATTTCCTGTGATCTCAAGTGGATGCATAACCACTCTGAATAACTGTGGAAGACTGAAAGACTATATCAGTTAGTTACATGAATAATGCATACATTTAGAAAATGAATCGAAAACATTTACTGTAGATTAATGTACAGATTTAATTCAATACATTGCATGTTATAAATAAGCCACTGCTTGAACCGCATGCTTTCTGTGTGATCCCTCAGTCCCTAACTACTTTCTCATCTTCATCACATTGGCCATTGTTGCTTTTTACTGATCAATATGGGATTGTGATTCTGGTTATGTTGCTTGATTTGCTTGATCTTCTGCGTTTTCTTCTCAGAATCAGACATGGATGTTAGAGAGTTGAAGGAGCCAACAAATCAGGTCAGTTCATCTGCTATTCATTTTTTATGTGACGTTACAGACCTACACATTATATTTTAGTTCGTATTCTATCATCTGTTGATCATTTATGTGTGTGATAGGAGTGGCTGAATCCTGAGGTCTCCAAAGACATGCCTGCTGGTTTTCAGCCTCCAGATATTTTAAGCAAACAGGCGAAGGAAGATCAGCACGTATTGTTACTACAGGCACAGCTTCAGGTACAGAATCTGTGTTAAATGAAGTCCAAATGAGTGCAACAGAATTACAAGTAAACAGGCTCCACATGTAAATGACCTTTTATACTGTTCCTCAAGGTTTCTAGGACCAAAAACTTAAGTACGTAATTTACTTTTGGATGACTCTTATATTCAATAAGGCTATTTCTGTAATACATTATTCTCTTTTGTATTACAAAGTAGCAGGGACATTTTCAAAGTATGGCCAAATTAAAGCGTTTCAGTCGTTCAATGTTCATTTTTTGCACTCAGCAACATCAAGTTGAACTGAAAGAAGCGCAGTCTCGGGCAGAGGAGGGAGAGAAAGAGCGTGTGAGGAGAGAAGAGCTGGAGAAGGAGTGTGAGAGGATAAAAGGAGAACTAGATCGAGTCCCTGCTCTTCAGAAGGAGCTGGAGCAAGAGAACGAGAGAATGAAAGAAGAAAGTGCGAGAGCAAAGAAAGAGCTGGAGGCCGTGCCATTGCTTCAGAGAGAACTGGAGCATCTGAAAGTTAAAGTTTCACAGCTCACACAGAGCACAGGTGCAGTGAACACACGTGCACACACACTGACAGCAGTGATTCATCAATGAAACACATGTATTCTATCTATTTTTTTTGTATTATTATAAAAAATAAAAAACCATAATAGATGAAAGCCTAGTAGCATTTGTATCTCTTTAACTTAACTTGTTTTAAAATACAGAGCATTATGAAATGTATTTTATGAAATAAAAAAAATAAATAAGCTTGCATCTTTTTTCTCAGCAGAATCTGTGCACCCCATAGCAGCCTCTTGGACGCCCTCTGCTGGAGACAAAAGAGATGTACCACCGATTGAAAGACAAGACACGAAGCCCAGGAAGACTGGGGGCAAAAAGAGTGAGGGAAAGGGAGACCAAGAATGGAACAAGAAGAAAAGTGGAAAAAAGGAAGATGACAAGGAAAGGAAGGAGAGAGTGACTGAGGGAGAACATGCTAAGGAACAGAAGGAGAGGAAAAATGATAAAAGCCACCAAGAGGCAGGTAAAGCAGGCAAGAGAAAAGAGTGGGAAAAGGACAAAGAACGAGATGATGCTAAAATGAGGAAAGAAAGTAAAGATTTTAAGGGGTGGGGGGAAAAACAAGAATCGAAGGAAGATAAAAAGTGGCAGAAAGACAAACATGTAGGACAGGATGAGAAGAAGGGAAACGAACAGAACTGGAAGGATACTGGGAACAAGAAAGTGAAAGAGGAAAAAGAATGGAAGCAGAGAGGGGAGCGGAAAGAGAACAAAGACTGGAAAAGTGACAAACCGAGTAGCGGGAATGACCATAAAGAATGGAAAGAGAAAAGGAAGGATGAATGGAAAGGTGAAAAGGAGTGGAGAAAGGAAAAGAGTGATGGAAAGCACAGCGATAAAACAGAGAAAAAATGGAAAGGAGACAAAGACTTTCCAAAAGAGTATGATGGAAAAGAAATGGAGGGAAAGCACTGGCGAGGGAAACAAAGAGAGTCAAGAGATGGAATAAAGGAGGAGAAAAAAAAGAAGGCGTACAACCATAAAAATGAGGGGAAACATAGCTCCAATGAAAAGGAAAAACAACATAAGGAGAGACGTGGCCACAGACCACCAGACGAGACCGCCTCCCATCACCATAACGACCGTGAAAACTACTGGACCAAACAGAGAGAGCGCATTCAGCACTATACCGGCCAGCGGGAGACGTGCAGCGGTGTGACCGACTGCGCTCGAGTCGAGGGACTCTCCCCCGTCAGCCTGCGGGACTTCCAGACCCTTCTCCAGTCCTACCTGAACAAGCTCCAGGATCAGGACCAGACCTCCAGCAAAGAAGAGCTCCGCAAGCTGGTGCAGGAGTTCTTCACCGATGGAGTGTTCGCTCATGATCAGATGCCGTTCAGGGAGTTTGTGGAAGATGTGGAAGACATCTTAGAGGACATGGCTGAAGGAGAAGACAGCGACAGTGAGGGAGAGGGAGAGGGAGAGGAGAGCGAGGAAGACGACGACGATGATGAGATGGATGAATTTGAAAGAGAGGCAATGGAGAAGTTTGCACTTCCAGAAGAAGTGAAGAAGGTTGAGCGGAAGGGAGAGCAGAAAAAAGACCGCGGAAGAGTGAAAAGTTGAAGGCTTGTTGAACAGTCAGGCCTGATTTCTAAAGAGCGTATTCATTTTGAGCAGTACAGCTTTGCTTTTTCTTTTGAATGATAAAATTCTAACTGTTAAACTCATTGATGGTTTCCTTCTTAAAATAGCTGTTTTTGCTTATTTTGCATTCCTATTTAAGAATGTTATACACCATCAAATAAAGTCGCCTGTTCTGTCAGTTAAAGATCTGGAGTTGGATTCATGAAATGTTCTTAAGAATAAAATCCTTAGGTCAAATTTTCTTTTCTTCTTGGCAAGAATTCTTAATATATATATATATTTTTAAGTATTTTCTTTAAAAGAAAAGCTGACAAAGAATTAACATTTCTGAAAAACAATTCTAAATGACCTCTTAGACTACATAGATGATTAATAAATTAATTGGACCATTATGATGTTAAGATATACGTGTTACAACACTATAATACTAGCTAAATATAATGCATATTAATACTAGTTATTATAGTCTAGCCTACATGTAGGTTTGTTGGATGTTTGTTCCAGATAGAAATACTGTAGTCTATCAGTGGAGAAAGGGTCAGAAACCCCTCATAGTGATGACAGAAGTTGCCTGCTATTAGACTAAACAGTTAGAAGATATGAATGAATACATTTACTTTTTAGATTACCGAGTATGAAATAAATTGCTGTAATAGAAGACAAATTTAACCTCTGTTAGAATACAATCCGCAAGTCAAACTATTTTGTCATTGTTATTTTAGTCTTAAAATATTCCTAAAAAGGAAATAAATGCGTTCTTAAGATATTTATTTTTTATTATTATTTTAAATAAATTCTCTTAAACTTATTTATCCTACAAATGTTCTTAATTTAGTTTTCTTAAGAAGGTATTCATAAGTCTGGCACCACGATACATGTTGACAGAACAATGACAAGAACTGAAGGAAACTAATCTAATGTTATGACACATTAGTTTGTGCAAATCTCGCACAAAAGTAATATTTGTGTGGGAATATTTTAACTATGTGCATTTTAATATCATACTTAGCTTATACACTGTACAGATATTGAATAGAATGTAGGAGTTTATTAACGTTTAATTTTTGTGATGCTCTGCTTTTTTTCTTTGCTTTTTTCTTTAAATTATTTTCTTTGTCTTTAAGGTTAGGACTCCTTGTTTGGGAATTTCACTAGTATTTATAACATTTTATGGAGGATATAATTAGTTAATAACATGACCACTAAATTGTAACTAAAAATGCAACACTGATAATGTAATAAAGTAATTTGCTTTTTTGTTATTGTTGTTGATTGTTAATCGCTGACATTCATGTGGTTGTGGTTATGGTAGTGGGTAAGGCTCATACTGTGGAACTTTTCACAGAATAAACAGAGGATGTGTTGCTTGTTTGCTCAAAGATTTGTGCAATTTTAGGAAAACTTTTTTGGAAATCTATCACTGCAATGCAGTTCATCATCTCTTCATCACAACATTACTTGTAGTTCCTGATTAGAAAGAAATTGTAAAACAGAAAAGTTTTCTCGGTTCCACCTGTGCTGCACTTTATTTGATTTTGACCTGAATATCTCAAATGAACTCTGAAATGTTTGCACGTACAGCAGTTTACGTCAGAACTTTATTAAGCATGATTAAACTGTAAAAGACATTTAATTTAATAAAGCAACTCATAGAGAGCACAGAAAAATCAGCACAAAAAAGTATCCTTGTTTTTAATAGTACATATTTTATGAGTATTAATTCTGAAGGAATTCACAAAACACAAGAAATTCTCACAGAAATCTGTCCCGATATCCTCATTGAATATATGGAGTATTTTACCTATTCTCCTTCAGTTAGTTTGATGTAACAGTTAAAAAAAATCCTATTTAAGTATCATTAAGGAATCAATCACACAGAAAAAGGCAGGGCTTGAGATGAGTGTTTTCAAAAAAGAAAACCTGTGCTTTTTCACAGTGAAAGAGGAAGTGAGGGAAATGGTTCACTGAAATAGTTCTTTACTTTTTAACTTACGAATCAGCCATATTTCAAGCATTCCTGCTGATGCCTTTTCACATGTACCTTTGGAGGTCCTTCAAATAGATGGGAAAAGACTGGAGAGGGTTCAATCTGGTGCATTTTCAGCACTCCCCAATCTGAAGTGTTTGTCGGTGCTTATCAATGATGCCATTTGTAGGTCCATCAGCACCATGGAAAGACTCGCATTTACTGGTTTGAATAATTCTGAGGAGTTGACACTGAGACGTCTGAAGTTAGAATGTATCTAGCAATATATTTGATCCATTGGTTAGCGTAATCAGACTAGAGATCAGAACTTGTGCACAGGGCCTTAGTGATATTTTCTGCTCTCCTTCTGATGGAATGTCCCATCTCACAGCTTACTGCGAAGGTTTCAGATCCCTGAAGGCTTTCGAGGTCCTGCTTATCGGTAAAAACATCACTGAGACTACAGAGGATGGATCATTTCGGGACCAGAGGGAAGCTCTGTGAACTATCACTGGGTAGATTTTTTTTTATAATTTAAGAGTTGGATCCCATCTAAATAGGATTTTTATGGATTTCCACTGAAAATACAGCGATTAAGTATTGATGCACATTATGGAACTACTTTTCAGCTGGGATGTACATGAACACCACTGTTGGTGCTAAAAGAAGTTTCAAAATAGAAAACAGTTCGCATTCCCATTATAAATGTTTTTTATACTTCCATTTTTACACTACATCTCAGAATGTGTTTAAATTCTCGAACTTCTCAGTATGATGATGATGATGATGATGATGACGACGATGATGATGATGATGATGATGTATAAACTATCGAAACCATGCTGGTGTATGCACGGGGTACAATTGATACCCTGCAAGAATTTTTGGGGGGTGTAAATCTGGCAATACTTGCATTCCATTTCTAGAGGGCGCTGTTACACAGAGAGGCTTTTGCTCTCTCTCTCTCTCTCATACATAGTAAAATATACAACAAACATGAATAAAACAACATCAACAGCTGTTTTTGTTTAATTGGCACTTTGTCATAAATGCCATTTGACTGATCACACTTGCAGCTGATAACACAAACCAAATAAAATGTCTGTCGGCAAAAGTACTATAAATCAATGCATTTTTGTTAAATATATGTAAAAAAAAAAAAAATCCTATTTGCATACATAATACCAGCGGGGTAGTATTTCTGTTTTGTTTTGTCAATCAATCATGTCTTTAGAGCCTGAAGCTGATTGCAATAAATTTCTAAAACCATCAATCTTTCAAGAAGAGCCTCTCGCATCTGCACTCGCACAATACATTTTCTGGCATAGAAACGCCTCTGAAGTTGAGCAACCTTCTTTACTACCTTGAAATCTGGGAGAAAATATTAACTAAACGACTGCCTAATAAAAGATAAATATACAATTACATAAAAGCTTGCCATTGAACTAGTAGTACTATCATTACATCACTATTCAATGCTATAGTCACTATAATTACATTTTTGAGATTACAGTCTGATACAGGAACTAGAGGAAGGATTAGGATTTAGGCTCGGGTTGTAGGTGTGTCCTGTTTGACAATGTGTGCTAATCATAGTTTGTCTGATACACCGTGCTATATTTTACATCTAGAAAAATATTATATATATATTATATATATATATATATATATATACATACACACACATATATATGTGTGTGTGTGTATGTATATGTGTGTGTGCATATATATATATATATATATATATATATATATATATGTGTGTGTGTGTGTGTGTGTGTGTGTGTGTGTGTGTGTATGTATATATTATTCTATTTGACCTATTTAATGTTTATTTTATAGTTTTGTTTAACCGTTTAACTTTTGCATTGTGAGTAAAATTTTAATGACACTCACAGCCACAAAGCCTGTATTGTCTGGCAGTAATTATGATGGCAAACAATGCTACTCAGAGGCGAACATTAATGTTGTCAACCAAACCCAGAGACTTTTGGCTTAGCGAACAGGGTGGAGGAGGATCACTGGACTGTGAGGGTTTTTGTCTTGGTAATTGGAAAGCACATGTTCCTGATAATTGTGTTCTGGTATGCTGTGCGCCCCGCAGCAGACAGCTTTCTCTCTCACGTAGCTGCATTCTTTCTCTCTCCCTCCCTCACGTATGCACAAACATATCTTAATACTGCAGAAAGAATGGTATATAGTAAAGAAGACTTCTTCCACTTATATTTTGAGGAATGTGGCAAAGCATGCTGGCTGGAAACTTGGAGAAATGTATCTGACTAGGCTATCAAGGTGTGGCTGGATGATGATCTCACTATGGTAGTCTCAGTAAGCCTTTGTGCAACAATCAAATACATGCTCTTACTTGTGATACACACACACACTCACTCACTCACTCACTCACTCACAGGTCATTCAGACACGGGCCATGCAGCTGGCACCGAACCCACTGCAGTAAATCAGAAAGCAGAAAATGGCTGTAGATGAATAAAGAAAAAAAAACAGTTTATGTGGTTATTCACTTCCTAAACCTCTTCTCACCTCTCACCTCATTTTCCAGCGTGGTTATGACAGTACACTTTCAGGGGAGTTATGTCCACACAACACCCCTCTTGAGTAATATATCCTGTTTTCCCCACCCATAAAGTTATGGGTATCCGCCCAGTGATTTGATGGGGAAAAAAGCTACTTGGGAAGATTGGAATTCGCAGAAGAGGCATTTTCATAGGCATTGTACTTGCTTGAGTTAGAAGAGGCAAGAATCAGCAGAAGAAAGGTTTTGTTACAAAACTAGGTAAGCATTCCAATTTGATCCTAAGAGGTTTAAAGGACAAACTCTGTTGTTTATTTGATGGGGTGTTGTCGGTTTAGATCAAATAAGATGTTTTCTTCTGGGTAGACTATTATAACAATTTTAACTAGGCGTTTCTGAGTTTAGAATATTTTTCATTTATTTAACTTGTTTTGATATCCTTAGTAGTTTTAGTTGTTCTCTCAGTCTCACCCTGTCCTGTTTTCTAGTTTTAGGTAAGTTTAGAGCGCTTTTTCAGCTGGTCAAACTGGTCTGTTAGCTGGTTTAGAGTGGCTTTTGTTGACCATATTCAATCAGCTTGAATTGTGGAACTTTAGCATCAAGTTAACAGGGTTCTATAAATAAACGTTCGTGGTTAATGAAAATGTGCCACTTTCCGTTTAATCCTCCCTGCTCTGCGTCAATATTTCAGCCCTAACGCGCGAGCGTGGGCTCACTTCTCCGATCACTACAAGTAGAAGATCCGATTCCGTATAGAGGTAACGCGAGCCCTTCTCCCTTTACACCAAATAAGAAATCAGAAACCTGGTATTTATTAATTCAGAGCTTTTTCTCAGAGCGTACTGGCGCTTCTTCTGCCGCAAATCCTCCGCGTGAGGTGAATGGATTCGCTGCTTATTATGCGCCGTTTGTTGTGATAAGCCCTGCAGTCGACCTTACGAGAGTTTGGGGTAAATGCACTCGATCCTTAACCGGACGAAACACGACCTCAATGTGTCAGCGGCGAAACGGCTACCAGAACGGCGTTAATTATGAATACAGAGATAAGACAGCAATAGTGGGAGCTGACTGATAACCTACAGAGCTCGAGACTACTTGTTCACCGTTGCCTTCAAGTCCTGACATCCTGCTACAAGCTGAGGAAATGAGTCACACTTCATGGAGAGATAGAGAACAAGCTTCTTGTTCCACGTTTACATACAATGGAAAAAAGAACACCGCCTTAAAATAAAAAATACTGAAAACTACTCTTAAAGGGACAGCCCACTCCCAAAATTAAATTGCGTCATCATTTAGTTCATGTTGTTCCAGCTGTGACTGTCGTCACTCACTTCATTGTATAGAAAAAGATGACTGATATTACATATTATGATTACAAAGTATAAATTCTTCAGAATGAGCAATGAGTACAATTAGTACTTTACACCTATGCATACATACATATATATATATATATATATATATATATATATATATATATATATATATATATATATATAATTTATTAAATGAAATGCCTATGAGGTGTCCGCTCAGTTAAGGAATCAGATCATTCAGTCTTGTTAGAGTAACGAGTTAACTGTGAGAGCTGTAACTATGATCTTTTAAGAACATCTTAAAGAAATGAGCTATGAAGCACCTGTCTGTCTGCACGAGTGCAACAGTTATGTGATTGAGAGCTGAACATGAGAAATGTGGACAATGCCTTATCTATTCTGTCACTTTCTCATCCTCATTCTTTACATTTTCATCCAGTGATAGTTACAAGTTTTTTTCCAGTAACATCAAGAAACTAGGGCAAACCACAAGTAGTCTGGAGGGACATCTAGAGGAGCAAGAATGGAATGCAGCTCATTGAAGAAAACTGTGAGGAGAGCACACTTATGAGAGATGTGGTTTTTCTACTACTGCATTTTTATATCCCCATTGATCAGAAAAATCATCCAGTTGACCTTGTTTAAGGGAGACACTAGGTTTTATCCACAGTCTACTGGCGAAGATACTTTTGAAAGTATTTGATGGTGACTGTTTGTGGACTGCAGTCTTCACATCGTTCCACAGATTTTCAGTGAAGTTTAAGTCTGAGCTCTGACTAACCTTTGTCTTTTTTTTTTTAACCACTGTGTGCTTTTGGTCATTGCCATGTTTGAAGGTAAACATTTTTCAGCAGATTTTCCTCAAGAATTTGACAGTATTTTGCCCCAACCATTTTTTCCTTCTGTCCTGACAAGTGCTCAAGTCCCTGCTACAGAGAAACACCCCCATGCTAATTCAGTCATTTGCTCTCCAGTAACCGAATCCATTATGTTTAGAATTTTTTGGCATTACATGCACAGCTTTCTGGCCTGCTTTTAGTGCTCACTTCCATTTGGCAGGTGGCACGTATTGCAAAGCATCTCATTACATGAGAGTTTGTTTGGGTCCCTTGGGACTAATCACTAGGAGCCCCTATCAATAAGCCCATCTGATGCTTCTGCCTTGTCTAATCAAATATGAGCTTGAATGTCACCTAACGAGTGCATCTCTTTTAAAATAATGACAACATTTTTCAAACAGACACTTCTCCGTGGTAAACACATGCCTCTCACACCCAAATGAAATACTTAATACAAAAAAACAGCCAAATCTACAGTAATGCAGTGCCACATTGCTCATAAGAGAGAGGGTTGATAACCACGATTATCAGTAAATTCCAGCAGGTCTTTCATTCATTTTCACCCAAGCCCTGCTCAGGCTTCTCTCTCTCTCTCTCTGTCTCTCTCTCTCTCTCTCTCTCTCTCTCTCTAATTAGGTTAATAGAGGTCCATCAGTAATTGGGAGGATGGCAGAGCAGTGGTGTAGTGTAATTATTCAGGTGTGACGTCCATCAGATGGAAGATTTATGGGGTGGCCTATAGAATTACCCATATGTCACACGCACATTAAAATCACATTGATTTTGTGCATGTATGTGAGTGCTGCAGCTCATCTCGAGGTAAAATGGAGGCCTCTTTCAGACAGGCAGCAAAATCAGTTTTTCTGCCCAAAACTTTCTACTTTTTTTTTGTAGTCTGCACAAAAATAACAAAGAATGCACAATATGTTTGAAACATATCACTTATCATCCAATATTAGTGTTTTGGTTTTGTTTTTGCTTTTTTGGATATATGCAATTGTGCATTGTGATTTTCTCGGTTTTTATATTTAGATAATCTTTTCCATCATATAGGCTAATGCTTAATTTAATAAGATTGTTACATATAATCTTCAGCAAGTCTCAAAATGATTTTTTCTCATAATCTACGTTATAATTTTGTAATGTGTACTTTTACATGAAGGATTTTATTAATCAAATTAGTGTCGAATTTCAAGATCAGCTTTTGATCAGCATTGTCCATATCTTGAACATTTTTGTATTGGTATACACTGTAAACCTTTTTTTTTTCAGTGTATTTGTATTTTGTGGAATTGTGGCCTTCACTGGTGTTGTATACTGTACCTTGTGTTTGTTATGGATAAGCTTGTTAAATGTCACTGGAAGGAAACCCAAATTAGATCATTAATTATTTGTTAGTGTCAAATATGAGATAGAATCTACAGTACAGGAATATGAAATGCAGTAGGCTACACTTTATTGCTTTATTTGTGATTTGGTAAAGAAGTTAAAAAGGTGTATTGATCCAAGAGGAAAGGCCTGTGTGAGTGGGCATCCTTCAAAGAGTGTGTATGAGCTTTTGTGTTTGTATGTTGTTGGATGAGAGAGAGAGTGTAACAGACATGTAGCAGGCAACCCCAGGGGTAATGTGAGCCTGTGGCCTGAGTGGATCGAATGTCCGTCAGAGATCACTGGTTCCATTGTCTTGTGGTATACACTCCACAGCTCCACACACTCTTTCTCTGCTCCTCTCTCCCGCCTCCCTTCTTCATGCTCTTTAATTATTCTAGCATCATCCCTCTCCTCAGGTCACTCATTTTCCAGTGCCTGCCCTTCCTTTTAGTTTGAAGTGTTTTATGATCTTTTTTTTTCTTCTCAGATACCACCATAACCCCTTCAGAAAGTCTCAAATGAATTCCTATATCACTCTAAATGAAAGTAAAAGCCATCATTTTTTTACTAATGTTAATGAGAAGACCATCAAAGGAAGGGGAAAGTTATTTTTAACTTAAGTTATAAAAACATACATTTATATTATATTATATTATATTATATTATATTATATTATATTATATTATATTATATTATATTATATTACATCATATTATATTATATTATATAAGTAAATATATTTTTACTCTATTATATTATCTGGCCATCCATTCAAGGTGTATACCTGTTATATTATTAATTATATATATATATTATATTATATTATATTATATTATATTATATTATATTATATTATATTATATTATATTATATTATACAAGTAAATATATGTTTACTCTATTATATTATTTGGCCATCCATTCAAGGTGTATACCTATTATATTATATTATAAAGTCATACTGTATGTTTATATGCTGTGTTTAGTAAAGCTAGAAATTACCCCACAATGTAAAAAATTTTTTCAAAGTTGTAAATAAAACACACATGTACGTTTGTTTCACAACCAAATACTAATTGAAGAATTAAGTGTAATACTCTTACTGTAATTAATTGTAAAATTTACTAGCAATTTCTGAGTGAAGTCACTTTTTTTATGCATATGAGGTGCACATATTGTGACAAAATGAAAACTAAATCGAGAAGTGCTATAAGTGATGTTCTTCTCTACTTTGTGCAGTTACAAATATGGAGGGTGCCATCAAAACAGTTGTTACGCAGTTCCTGTCTTCAGCACGAGGAAAAGAGAGCCTGGGGGCGAAGAACTTCCAAAAGTTAGTCCAGAGTCAGCTGGGGAACATCCTGAGCGTAAGCAGAGTTCCTACATCTGTCCAGATGTTTTTCATTTTACTCCATTTAGTTGACACACAACATGTCCATGGACTGCTAGATAAAGATTTTAGTTTTATAGTGTATACATATAAAAGTGAATGTGTTTGTTAAATTGTTTAATCACACTTTTGCCTTCATTAGTTAATTTTAGGTGGTCATGTCATGTGACAGTTAAATTAAAAATAAAAGTATTAAGCTCTCAATTAATATGAGGTCATAAGTGCTGCATGCATGATAATTATAAAAGAATTAGCTGAATTAATTTTAAAGTAGTTTTAGATGAAGTATAGCATGTCGCACTACAGAACACAAAATGTCAAGACTGCACTTCATTGGATGTCTAGATTCCATGGACTAAGCTTGATTGGGCTAATCCTAAATAGTTGAGGACTTCACGCTCTCTCTGTCTCTCTCAGGACACTGACAGTTCTTCAGCAGTGAAGGACATGATGAAAGGCCTGGATGACAACCAGGATGGGAAGGTCAGTTTCCAGGAGTACCTGACGCTGGTGGGCTACCTGGCCAACTCAATGAGTGAGCAGAAAGCACAGAGCACTGCACCCGCTGAACAATGAGAAGACCCAAACGCATGGATGACACTGACAATCATTTGTAATGCTGGAGTCTTGCACCAGTATTCATGGTAAATAAGAGAGACTGGGGCTAGTTGTCACAATTCTTACTTACTAAACTGTTTTTTGCTTTATCAAAAAAAAGTATCAATCATTGTTTTGGCCAAAACACACTGTATTAAATTGTGTAACAATTACCGTAGCTCAACATACATATCAAAGCACAACTCTTTAGCCCTTGTGACTTCCTGTTGTAACAACTAGCCGAGGTCTTCAAAGCAATCTAAAATCTGCAGTGATCTGAAAACACACTTAAAGTCTCTGAAATTGCAATGTACTCGCATTTATGAAATTATAAAACAATGTCTGACCTGTGGCCATGTACAAGTGCCAAATCAAGTAACCTTTTGTTGCATATGTTTTTTTGTTTTGTTTTTTTTCCTTTCCATGCTTTTGCTTTTTATTTCAAGGCTCCTGTATTTTCATATATGATTGAATTGTTTTTACTGGCAACAAAATATGCTTGATAAGTGCTTAAAACAAGGCATGACTGATGAATGCAAGCCATCACATTTACTAAAAATAGATGCAATGTCAATGTTGTATACACATCCGATTCGTCCATTTAAAAAAGTGAAATTTTACATTACTGGAGAAGTGTTTTTTGTATATCCTTTCAATTAAAATATGGAAAAATGAAAAAAAAAATGGAATTATAGTCATCCTTTAACTTTCAGACATGTAATAAAAGCTAAATATGGTGGTGCTCAGGATACAGCCTGTGCCCTAGCATGAATACATGTTTAATGTGTACACATTTTGTGTGTTTGGTAGTGACCTTTGAATTTGGCCATATATGTGTGTGTGTGTGTGTGTGTGCGTGTGTGTGTGTGTGTGTGTGTGTGTGTGTGTGTGTGTGTGTGTGTGTGTGTGTGTGCGCGCGCGCGTTTGTGTGTTTTCAGTCCCAAGGCTTGGCTGACATATGTGTTTGGACACCGTTTGCTTAATGATGATTTAACACCTGTGCAGCAGTATCAGGTGTGACAGGACCACTTGTAGTCAGATGCTCACTCAACACACGCACACACACACACACACACCTGAGCACCTATCAGCACCTCTAAAGACCCTTAGGTTGTTAGTAGCTTTTTGTTTGTTCCATGTAACCTTGTTTGGCCTGTAACATGTTCAGTACTCAGACATCTGACCCTATTTCATCTTATGTGCCATTATATATAATTATTCTAGAAGAGTGCAACAAGAAATTAATTACAGTTAAATAGACTTACAGTATATACTTATATAAATGTGTCTGATCGATAGATAGATAGATAGATAGAATTACACAAATATAGATGACATTAAGAAGTTTAACTTATAGCTAATTATATTATATAGCTTATAATTACATAACTTACATAGATAATATAGTCATTTAAATATAAAAAGAGCGTGACTGATTTTGAGTATAGCGATGTTTGTGTCATCAATTACAGCAGATAAATCATTTAGTTCAGGGTGCTGAACTATCACGTCTCTAAAAGTTTAATGTGACAAGCGGCAGTACATATAACTAACCTTTAGGATCAAACATATCTGTTTACCCAAAAGCTCTTCTTTCAGGTAAGGCCAGGTTTTCAGAGTATGCTTGAATACATGAATGTTTTGTATGATTAGATAAGCATGAAGACATGAGCGGTAATGGCACAACCATTACATGTACATTTTATACGTTTTAAAGAAAACTGAAATTGAATTGAACTGAGTGTCGATCAATAAAACAAAGCAGGAAGTATGTGGCTTGTTTTCATTTGCTCAAGTTACCGTCTAATGCAGAGAACTTTCTCTCTTTCGATTACAACGATCAACATCACATTTACTCCTTTTTTCGTACACTGTTTTCGTGCATTTCTTACATTGTGAATGTGTAAACAGAGAGGACAAGAGGTGGGAAACAGCTGGGTAGAGACAAATGAAGGATGGATGGATGATGGGAGGAGGAGTGTAGGGTACGATGGGAGGAGGACCAAGTAGGTATATAAGATGCTGCCCATCGCCTCGCATCTCCACCAACATTCATCTCTCCTCAAGAAACAGAAGAGCATCAGTCATCTAACAACAAGGTAAGGGGAAAAAAGGATGGATGTTTACAGACTGTAATTGTGAACTTTAGAGTTACACGCTAGATGAATTTCATGCTACCTGATATTTTTAATGAGCTTTTACACAAGACTGTTGAATAAAGGCCATGCACAGACAGAACATGCTTGGTCACATCATATGCTTAAGAAAAGTTTGATGCAAAGAGCTGCTATTGGATAAAAATTCCACCTCAAGTTTTGCGTGGCTTGTGGCTCATCTCTATAATGTATCTGAGGAGGCTTTTCTTCTCTTCCGAAGTTATTTTTGCCAACACAACCCAATGTTTATCTCTTCAACCATCAGGACAGGACTAATCTCAAACCCAAGGCAGTGTTTGGTTAAATATATATATATATGTGTGTGTGTGTGTGTGTGTGTGTGTGTGTAGTGAGTTGTGGGCACTGTTGGCTCAGATAACACTTAGCTGAGTAACTTCCTCCGCAGGTTGGAGTGTTTTCTCCAGTTTAGGATTTCACCCTTATCAGGCAAGTCACATTTTCCTTCTGTAGTTAAGCTAAGCCCCTCGGAGGATGATCTGGAGGGGGAAGCATGTTATGCTGAGAATATATTACTGCTTCTTTTGCAATGTTTTTACTGTTGCGGTCTAGAGAAAATGAGTCTGCTTCATGCTTTTAAACATTTTAAATGAGCCAGAAATACTCCCCCTAAAGAAAACCTTTTGTGCATTTTTGAGTGCATTTATAAGCCTAAATAGAGTCGCACGCTACATTGACCAATACATCTTTCTTTTCAGAATGTCTAATATTCTAAACTCAGAGAATGCCTCCACTCTGGAGAACGCCATGCAGCTGATGATCCAGACGTTCCACAAATACTCTGGAAATGAGGGTGACAAATATACTCTTAGCAGGCAGGAACTCAAAGAGATGCTCACACAGGAGCTGGGCAACTACCTTGGGGTAAGGAGAAAGAGAAGGAGAAGTTTTGATTTCTTTGTGGAAGTCAGATGTTTCTGATGAACTTTATCTGCACCTCTCTTGCTCCACAGAACGCACAGGATAAGGACGCGGTAGATAAAGTTATGGGAGACCTGGATTCAAACAACGACGGTGAGGTGGACTTCACAGAGTTCGTCATCCTCGTTGGTGCCCTCACTGTCGCCTGCAACGACTTCTTTCTCGAGTATCACGAAAAGGATGGAAAGAAGCCTGAAAAGAAAGAGTAGAGCTGCATTTCTCTGAACAAAAGCCAACACATGACCAGAGAATGATGTTGAGGGGGGAATGAGGGGAACGTGTATGCGTGTATGAATCTTCCTTAGGCTACTGATACTATAAAAAGTTTCACATCATCTCTGCATCCATGCAATCCTGGGTACACAAAACCTTCCACGAGGCACAACATGTTTCCGTCCCCTGAACCTATTAGAAATGAAAGCACTAGGAATGAGATTTTGACATGGTCTTTGTTGAATATGTGAATATGTGTTTCTTCCTTTCTTTTGTTTATTACCAATTGGAGTTTTTAAAATAATCTCTCCATATAACAATAAACTGCAGATTTAAAATAAATGAGGTTGATGGCCTTTTTCGCAGCAGACGGAAGAGCAAGCTCGTCAACAAAATTAGGCTACTGGTGATAATAGTTTGTTAACGAACTGTCAACAAATGAAATATTAAAATTAAAAAATACTTTTTGGACAAGAAACTAATAAATAAATAAATAAATCAATCAATAAATAAATAAATTAACACGTATTTTATTTTTATTTTAACCGTGTCATAATTACGTCACTTCTGAATGTCGCGTATGCACTTTCTGTTTGCGCGCCAGATTTAAACGAATACTTACTTTACATTCAGTTTTCACATAATCACTCGACTGAATATTGAAGACTTCGAATAACGCACATGAATCATAAGGACTACATCTACGGTAGGCTACTTGAAATGATAAATCACCTTGCATCTGCATCTTCTAGATTATTATTCTGACTTGGAGAGAAATAAGGGGGGAGTAGATTTTTATTTTGGACCATCTGTTCCCTTCTTTTTTTCTGCAACAAAGTATTATTTCTTAATACATATTTTATATTGTATATATTTTGGGATAATGTACGAGCCATATTTGTAGGCCTGTAGGCCTAACGTTATACTGACTAAAATGAATAAATATGAAATAACAAAACACTGACTAAATTTAAAGAATATTTTCGTCAAAAAACAAAAAGGACAAACGAAGAACTGATAAAAACCATGATAAAAACGAACACTGATAGTAAGAGTCTTGACCATTAGAGGGCAGTATTGAATCAAAGCTGGGGTTAGACAGGAAAGGTCTTGGGTATTTGTCTACAAGTGTGTGCAACTCTTTTCTTCATGTTTGCAGATAGTCGCTTACTAAGTTTAGGAAAGACTGCATGATCATGCTCATTTTTTATTCAATAAAATGATATCTTCATGCATTGTACATGAAGCATTCACTATTTTCGTCACCAGGGATGTAGGAACATACAAAAAGCAAGGTCCTGTTTTATGTAGCATAAACTGAAGGTCACATTAATATAATATGTGGACGTGCATCTCTAAGCTGCTCCCATGAAAAGTTGGGTTAAAGAGCTTTCATAAAGGAGGATGCGCAGCCAACTTGAAATAAGACATGAATTTATTATGTTGTCAGGAGGTGGCAGTGCCAACGGATGTGAGTTTAGAGACTGGTGAACAAGTCCTTGAGCAGCAGAACAACACAAAAGTCCTCTAGTCCATCTTCTTTGAAAATTTCAACAGAAATGAAAAAGACATAGTATTCAGTGCAAAACACTGAGTTTGACTTTCCCTAACAGAGAAATAACAGTGTTATTTGTGCAAATAGGCCAAGAATTGTCCAACACAAAGAGATGATGAATTTCTGATCTTTATTTGACCACATAAATGTGATTGGTCAGCCAAAAGAGGGAGGTGAGGATAGGAGATGGGCATTTAAGTGCCATTAGTGTGAATAAGACGGTGCACACTTATTGGCCAACACAGATATTTTGACACAGAATCATTGTGATGTCACACTTCTGGATTATTATTGCATTATTGAACAGGTTGACTTGATTGTGACATAACATAGGGAGAAACACTCCTCCCTTTGTCTCTTCATTCCATTTTTCCTTTGATGAATTAGAGAGACTTAAGCACTTATGGTTATGAAAGCCGTTTTGCTTGCTCTCATGGATAGAATGCTTTAATGAATCAAGACACGACTCTGTGTGGTGAATACTGACTTATGTCTCGTTGTTGATGTCACGCTGTGAACACAGACATTGTGAGTCACTGGAGACTTCCTGCCACTTGGAGCCAAAACAAAGACAAGAGTAATGCATTCATAGTTTGACTTCCACCCTTATACTGTTGCATTTTTAAAAGCTAACGATCACGATATGTTAATGTGATAGAGCAGCTGTACTATGCGGCTTTGTGGTTTGTAATAGGCTTTTTGCAGAGCACTGCTGGTGAGGGAAATATGAGAGGAGAAGAAAGACTGAAAAGGCAAAGCATGAGGTCATTTGAAGCGCTCAGGAAATATAGTCGAGAAAAAATGTTAATCCATGGGTTAACATGTTTGTATAATCTGCTTTCTGGAAGATGAGTTTTGGAGATTCCCTGCTTAATGAACCATATGGATGAAACTGATAGAGGAATCCACACTTAAAGTCTTAACTGACAGCTAGTGGCCCTTGATTTCAAAAGGGTCAAATATGATATACAGATAGGAAGAAGGATATGGAGGCTTAATAAGCATAGGAAATAGCTAGCAATGATATTGCCTCACTGTTTTTATGAATTATCATTAGGTTTTATATATATGTGTGTGTATATATATATATATATATATATATATATATATATATATATATATATATATATATATATATATATATATATAAACCTATATATTTATTTATTTTAAATAGTAAAATTTCACATTATTACATTTTATACTATATTTTGGATCAAATAAATGCAATCTTGGTGATGAAACGAGACTTCTAAAAATGTACAGACCCCAAACTTTTAAATGGTAGTTTCTCTGTATGTATGTATGTATGAATATATATATATGTATGTATATATATATGTATATATATACATACACATACATACACACACATTTAGTTAAAATATTTCAATCAAATGTATTAAAAAGAGCTGAGAGTACTGTAATTCTGCAAATAAATCAAAACCAAATTTACCAAAATACTTAATAAATAAACAAGAAGCACAGAAATGACAAAAGACAGAAAGGGAATGAAATGCAAGCAAGTGTAGGAGGCATAATCATAATAATAATGCAATACTGCTCAGAATTTCATCATGGCAACTTTTCATGTGTCAGTTTGGCCTTCAGCATCTTCATTTTGGACTCTGAGGTGCTTTAAGACTCATCCGTCTATGTATTAGCCGGTCTGCCCGACCACTGCAGACCTCTGTAAAGTAGGGACTAAAGGGACTCATTCAGCTCAGAACACATCTGTTCAGTGTTGTAGTAAAAAATCACATAGCTAGGGAATAATTTATTGGGTGGGAGTCTTGTTCTACTTCACAATGGGCCACCTTTTTGGCAATTTTTACTTTTTAAAGTTCCACTATATTTAACTTTAAAGTATGACCGTATCTTCAGTCTTTATACATAGTCACTGTCACTCACATCTCACCAGGCATCCTCCCTCTTGATGTTGTGTGTTCTTGTGTTGCGTCATTAATACAATCCACACATTTATTATATTTATAATAATAATACAATACTGCATCAAAGCCCATTTTGAAGGACCAGACACTTGTATGTTCGCACAGAAATCAGAATGTTGTTGCAACACATGGATCATGACAGGCTACTAGACCATAAGAAATAAATGAGACAGATTCAACCATGAAATCTGATAGAAATGATGGGCATTTAAGTTCATCCCTGTCTGACTAACTTGCATGTACAGGTAACAAGTCACGTGACTCTTGAGGAAGCAGACTGCTCGTTTCGGAGCTTGTGGGCGGTGGATGGCTATTTTCTATTTGCAGAGAAGAGTGCTGATTGGCTGCTGAGCAAAGTAAACAGGTGTTTCCGTTCTCTCCAATTGGCTTGTGTGGTTTTTCACCTAAAAGAAGGGGAAGGTGGACTGGATAAGAGGACTGAAAGAGTATCCTGGACTAAATCTCCACTCTTTGTGAGATTCCAAAAAAAGTTTGTATAAACCTAAGTTTAGTCCAGAGTGACATTTGCCCCTCTCCTTCGGCAGACCCCCCTCCTCCCTTCGCCCTCCTATCACAAATGATGGTGGTATAGCGTCCATTGTTGTGGCGGGTCAGTCAGCCGGGTGTGCTGGTGATAGTTTTGGCTGTGTAGTTTTGGAACAGAGGCTGAAGGAACATCCCGATTGTTCCAAAGACACACACAAACACAAAGATCCAGAGAAACAGACGATCGATCACCATGGCGACATACTTCCAGTCCTCACTCACTGTAAAATAAAAAGAAGAGCAGATGAAGGAGTGGGCCGATGGATGGTTTGAGGGATGTACAGCAGGGTTGCATAGTTAAATAAAATCTAAACAAACCTTTTTTCGTTAACTGAAATAAATATGAAATAAAAATAAATATTAGATGAAAAACTTTCCAAAATATTTTCATATCTACGCTTATGAGTTTTAGTACAAAAATGATTAAAACTAAAACTGAAATAAAAAATGTAAACTATGTAAATAGAAATATAAAAAGTAAACCTAATAATAATGACAATAGCTTATAACAAAATGATTAAACCGAATACATAAAACTGAAAGCTAATTGAAAATAATAATGTTATAATCTAAATGTTATAATAGTATCTAAATAATATTAAAATAACTGATGTGAACGCAGTGAAATAATTCCCTTCAAAAGTTTGTCATTATTTGCTGCACACTATATTTTTTTTTTATCAGGCATTATTCCAAACCTGTATACTGTTATTTTCCGTAATTATTTTCCATTCGCTCATTTTCTTTGTTCTCTAAAAATTGACAAAAATGCTTTTACAATGAATTTATGCTGAGGTAGCTAACGGGAAAAAGAACTGCAATTGGAAAATAATCCATTTACAATTTGTCAAGACAAACTGAATGTTGGTTTGGGAGTCTTGCTTGAAAGTTTTAGAGCTTTTTAAATTTGAAGGTTTTGTAGGTCTTTATATAAATTTATGAACCATTTTCCAGATTTCTATTACCTGTTGAATTTCCTTTCCCAACTCTGGTATAATGTGTCTCAGATAGCCTCGTCCCTGAATGGCGATAAATACTCAAAATACTCAAACAGTGATTGACTGCTATACAGTGGTTTTTCAAATAAAAGAAGGGGAAGATGGACAGGACGAGAGGCCTAAACGAGAATCCTGGACTAAATCTCCACTTTGTGTGAGATTCCCAAAAGTTTTGGAAAAACCTAGCATTAGTCCAGACTGACATTTTCCCTCTCCTTCAGCAGAAGTGTTCCATGGGCCAATGGGTTTAGAACAACCAGAGACAGCGTGAATAATGACAGAATTTTCATTTTTGGGTATCACTTTAAAAAGGTGAAATGTCAAAAGATTTGAAGATGTCAAATGTGGGAGACAGGACATAGATGAGAGGATGGGTAAAAAAAAAGATGGAGAGGTAAACATAAGATGGGAAGTTGCACGTGAATGTGTGGGAGTGAGTGGGAGAAGGGAAGAGAGAAGAGGGTGAAGGAAAAGGTTAATGTGAACAGAGACCTCATTCCGCACACTGCTCTGATGAGGTGAGACACAGGGGACATGAACCGTAACCACGGCAAAGAACTGCTAGGGAGTTGGCATGGAGACGTCTTGTTTCCATGGGAATGAAACTGTGTGCAGGTTAAGATGATTGCAGAATTACTGAGTGCTGTTAATTTTAACCCATGTTGACTGGGTTTCTTGCTCTTAAGGAGAAACCAACTGCTCAAGATTACTTAAAAATATTGCTCTAAAAAGTTCTAAAAAATATATTTCTGACTGTTTATCTACACAATAACATCAAAATAATGTGAAAAGATATAGACCGCCATAAATCTATTAATACCACATTTGGCACTTTTCATATTATAAAGTGGCGCATTTAAACAGTTATAGTAATATAAATATGGATTGTATGACTCATAAGAGATTTTTTTCAAAGAATATTTTTAGAATTGTGGGGTGTATATATAATTATATATTAGTCGGAACATTTTTAAGTAATGGAATATATTTATTTTTAATATATTTGTAATGCGCCTAAATCATTTTGGTTTTCATGTTAAGAAATGGATTCAGAATGTCTTCTTATCACTTGGCTAGTAAAATGCACATCTCTGTGAAAAAAAAAAAATAAAAAATCACCTAAAATCACATATAAATCACCTCTAGTATCATCCAGCACGACTGCTGCTCTCATATGTGACTAATGCTGAGATTCAGACGGTGTTTGACAGAATGGGACTGTAAGCCATTTAAATGCCAACAGTGAGTGTAGTGCTGTATGTGTAGCTGTGCTTTGGCTAAAAACCACATCTCTTTTTTTAATGCTTTAGGACTTTCTTGTCAAAGCCTCCAACATCAGAGATTATTAAACCACAAGTGTGAAGCTGCATATTGATCTGAGTGTGTCTGTGGGAATGTGTGTAAGATCTCACTGAGCTCATAATGAATGTCTAGTTTTGAATCAGGTCTGGATGATCTTATGCTCACTCTAACAGTTTTAGTGTAATTTCTAACTTTGTTTTAGATGTAGTTGCTGAAAAAAGTATGCAATATTATAATATAATTTAACAATTAGTGATTTGAACTTTGGCTTTTCTCTATGTCAGTATTGCACTAGTGTACCAACCCATCTTTTCATTTTTACAGTTGAGGAGATACAGATCCAGTCACTCAGTAAGAGTAAAAGAAATAGAATCTGGACACCAGTGTTAAAGCTACAGTATTTGCCAAATTCAAAAAGGTTATAGGTGATATATGATGTCTGGATGACAATTAAAAACTTTTTTTTTGTATTGTGATCATGATTATATAGTTATTTGATTAACTTTACATTACAATGCAGTACTTATTTTGAGTATGGCCACTGCTTTTTTTTTTTTTTTTATGTCATGCTATAGTCTTTAAGTATGATACACATCCAAAATGAGATGAAACTGCCTTCCTGATTTAAAGTGCTGTTGATTTATTGTAAATCAAATTTAAATGAGTCTTCTTAACAGCATGCAGGCTGGTAGACTAATTAAACTCTGATTCACCACATAAAGAAGTTGTGTTATAATGTTGCTTAAATTCAAGTCATTACAAAGCCAAAAGACTTTCATTCATCTTTGAAACACAAATGAAAATATTTTGAATGAAACCTGAGAAATGTTAGTCCCTCTATTCAAAGTCCATACCAAAACCTTTCTGCTTCAAAATGGTCATGAAAATGTATCTTCAGACACATGATCACTTTAGGT